>NC_143036.1:10242500-10250000 GCF_057628025.1 Oncorhynchus mykiss | reverse complement strand
TTTCACTTGCTTTGGAAATGTAAACATATTTTTCCCATGCTAATAAATCCCTTCAATTGAATTGAATTTAATTGAGAGAGAGAGAAGGGGTGGAGGGCGAGTGAGAGAGGAGAGGTCGAGAGAGAGTGAGAGAGGAGAGGGGAGAGAGAGAGAAAACAAATGAAATGAAAAGAGAAAGAGCACGAGAGAGAGAAAGATTATTATATATATTATATATATTGTCTACCTCACTTGCTTTGCCAATGTTAACACATGTTCATCCCATCAAATAAAGCCCCTTGAATTGAATTGAAAGAGAGACAGAGATAGGAGGGGGTGAGGAGAAAGAATGAAGAGAGAGAGAGAAGCGAAGTGGATGGGAATTGACAAGGAGACAAAGCATAAAGATAGAATCTAAGAGTAAGGAGGATGAGGGATAGAGATGTCAAAAGATATCGAGAAGGAGAAATGGGTAGAGGGAAAACAACGGGCAGGAAAAATGGAAGAGAGAGATAAATGTTGAGTCATTCCTTCTTGCTGTATTCCTTTCAGTCGTCACATCCTCAGCAATAAGGACAACGCCTTGCAATGGCAGCAGTGTCCAATCAGATCATGATGAACTTCTTCAAACAGACTGAGAGGAGCTCTTAGGTTTGCACTCTCATTCATGTCTGTGCGTCTGCTAGATCAAACATGTGTCTTTACTCGACAAAACTTACAGTCATCACACACAGCACTACTGAGAGACCGGAGAAGTTGTAGATGAATCATTCAACGGTTCACTCGCTAGGTTTCATACAGTAAGACACATCCAAGTCTTCTTGTCTCTTAGAAGGACTGACCACTGACATTTGAGCCTCATCACAGAACTAGCACTGGAAGAAAGCACTACACACACTTCTTACCTTCACACATCACAGCCAGACTGTTTGAAATATTAAACATCAAAGTTTATTGGTCGTGGACACAGATTCGCAGAATCTCCGAAACTGCCGCCCTCCTGGGCTTTTCACGCAGGACAATGTCTAGGCTGTGGCCGTAATGCCCCCTAAAAAAAGGGTGTGGCCATTGTGCCCTTGGGCTGAATATAATCATTCCCTTCAACCCGGCTGTCAATCTCTGTGCTGCGAAAGCAGGCTCTCACTCATATCGCTTTCTCAGATATCTACATTCTTATTAGCCAATGCCCGTCATGTGATCGATCGGGTTCTTCTCACAGGCATCGCAGCGCCGAAGTAGGCTACAACAGAAGACAGACACATCGGGGATGCGACGGCACGAGTCCTTATCGAATCCCCAGGCGCTTATTGAAGATGTTGGACGAACTGTCCATATTTACTTTGCTTTAACCTACAAGGTGAGTAGGTCTAACAAACAGCAAAAGCACTAGTTTATGTCAATCTATGAAACTACTTTGGTGCGAAAAGTGCAAATCAATCCCAGAACAACAGCAAAGGACCTTGCGAAGATGCTGGAGGAAACAGATACAAAGTATCTATATCCACAGTAAAACGAGTTATATTTCGACATAAACCTGAAGGCCGCTCAGCAAGGAAGAAGCCACTGCTGCAAAACGGCCACAAAAAAGACAGACTACAGTTTGCAACTGGACATGGGGACAAAAATCGTACTTTTTGGAGAAATGCCCTCTTGTCTGATGAAACAAAATAGAACTGTTTGGCCATAATGACCATCGTTATGTAGGGAGGAAAAACGGGGAGGCTTGCAAGCCAAAGAACACCATCCAACCATGAAGCACAGGGGTGGTAGCATCATGTTGTGGGGGTGCTTTGCTGCAGGAGGGACTGGTGCACTTCATAAAATAGATGGCTTCATGAGGTAGGAAAATGATGTGGATATATTGAAGCAACATCTCAAGACATCAGTCAGGAAGTTAACTTTCTTATGGCTGGGGGGCAGTATTGAGTAGCTTGGATGAATAAGTTGCCCAAAGTAAACGGCCTGCTCCTCAGTCTCAGTTGCTAATATATGCATATTATTATTAGTATTGGATATAAAACACTCTAAAGTTTCCAAAACGGTCAAAATATTGTCTGTGAGTATAACAGAACTGATATTGCAGCCAAAACCCTGAGGAAAATCAAACCAGGAAGTGGCTTCTATTTTGAAAACTCCATGTTCCATAGCCTGCCTTTGCTCCATCTAAAGGGATATCAACCAGATTCCTTTTCCTATCACTTCCTCAAGGTGTCAACAGTCTTTAGACATAGTTTCAGGCTTTTATTTTGAAAAATGAGCGAGAAAGATAACATCGTGTCATTGTATGAATGGGTACCAGCAGCGTTTTGTATGCGCAACAGAGTTTGGGCAGCCATTGCTTTCCCTCTCCTACTGAAAAACACAGTTGCGGTTGATATATTATCGATTATATATTTTAAAAACAACCTGAGGATTGATTATAAAAGGGTTTCTGTGGACATTACGGATACTATTTGGAATTTGTCTGCGTTGTCGTGACCACTCTTTCCTGTGGATTTCTGAACATAATGCGCCAAACAAACGGAGGTATTTTGGATATAAAAATAATCTTTATGGAACAAAAGGGAACATTTATTGTGTAACTGGGAGTCTCGTGAGTGAAAACATCAGAAAATCATCAAAGGTAAACGATTAATTTGATTGCTTTTCTGATTTTCGTGACCAAGCTGATACTAGGTGTGTGTGTATGTTTTGTCGAGCGATCGATAAACTTACATAAACGCCTGGATTGCTTTCGCTGTAAAGCATATTTTAAAATCTGACACGACAGGTGGATTAACAAAAGGCTAAGTAAGCTGTGTTTTCCTACATTGCACTTGTGATTTCATGAATATAAATATTTTTAGTAATATTATTTGAATGTGGTGCTATGTTAATCTTGATACCATCCCGGATACCATCCCGGATCCGGGATCGTGAATACAGCCTCAAGCTCAATACCATAACGCAATGTTAACTATTCATGAAAATCGCAAATGAAATGAAATAAATATGCTAGCTCTCAAGCTTAGTCTTTTTTTTAACAACACTGTCATCTCAGATTTTCAAAATATGCTTTTTAACCATAGCAAAACAAGCATTTGTGTAACAGTATTGATAGCTAGCGTAGCATTTAGCGTAGCATTCAGCGGGCAACATTCTCACAAAAACAAGAAAAGCATTCAAATAAAATAATTTACCTTTGAAGAACTTCGGATGTTTTCAATGAGGAGACTCTCAGATAGCAAATGTTCAGTTTTTCCCAAAATATTATTTGTGTAGGACAAATCGCTCCGTTTTGTTCATCACGTTTGGCTACGAAAAAAACCTGTATCCAGGAGTGTAATTATCTCCGCAAGCTCATTAGCATAACGCAACGTTAACTATTCATGAAAATCGCAAATGAAATGAAATAAATATGCTAGCTCTCAAGCTTAGCCTTTTGTTAACAACACTGTCAACTCAGATTTTCAAAATATGCTTTTCAACCATAGCAAAACAAGCATTTGTATAACAGTATTGATAGCTAGCGTAGCATTTAGCGTAGCATTCAGCGGGCAACATTTTCACAAAAACAAGAGAAGCATTCAAATAAAATAATTTACCTTTGAAGAACTTCGGATGTTTTCAATGAGGAGACTCTCAGTTAGATAGCAAATGTTCAGTTTTTCCAAAACAATTCTTTGTGTAGGAGAAATCGCTCCGTTTTGTTCATCACATTTGGCTACCAAAAAACCCCGAAAATTGGCAATGATACCAAATACTAATTGAGTGTATGTGAACTTCTGACCCACTGGGAATGTGATGAAAGAAAAAAAAGCTGAAATAAATGATATTCTCTACTATTATTCTGACCTTTCACATTCTTAAAATAAAGTGGTGATTCTAACTGACCTAAAACAGGGAATGTTTACTAGGATTAAATGTCAGGAATTGAAAAAAAAAACTTTAAATGTATTTGGCTAAGGTGTATGTAAACTTCCGACTTCAACTGTAGATAGACTTTAGTTTTTCTTAACAGAATAGCTACTGTTTTTCAGTTTTCAAATCAATTGGCTATGTTGGTGCCCTATCAGATGGCCTTGGTTCCCTGGCAGATTGGGCACCTCTTGAAGGCCATATGACGTTGACCCTAATATCACGAAATTCCAGGTCTGGGAGGGGCCATTTAAAAACAATGATGTTCATGGAACTTGAACTTGAAGCTTTTGACCCTCTCCACTGTGGCCTGTCCACGTGGATGGGGGCGTGCTCTCTCTGCTGTCTCAACAGGGCGAGAGGGCGAGAGTAATTTAGTTCAGTTATAAGTGGGGACAACAGACCGGGATATGGAGAGATTGAATATGTCCGTAAAAACTCCAGCCAGCTGGCCTGTACATGCTCTGAGGACGCGGCTTGGGATGCAGTCTGGGCCAGCGGCCTTTGCCAGGGTTTACATGCTTTAGGTCACATCGGCCACAGAGAATGAGAGCACACAGTCCTCGTGAGTGTCGGGGGCCCACGTCGGTGGTTCGATGTTGTTTTCCTGGAAGCAGAAAGTGTTTAACTCGTCCAAGTTTGAGGCATCAGTGTCTGCGACGGGGCTGTCTGTCCCTTTATGATCCGTGATTGTCTGGAGACCCTGACACATACAGTGCGTCTCATGTCTGAGCGGTTGAATTGCGACGCCAGAGACTAAAAATGTCTCCACTCCACGTCGTTTTGCTTCTCTGATTGTTCCCAGTCACCTCACCATGGTTAAATGCGGTGGTTGGCGTTTTCAGTTTTGCGTGAATGCTGCCATATGTCATTGATTTTGGTTTGGATAAGTTCTAATTGTCAGAGTGGGAACATCCTCTATGCACTTCCTGATGTACTCACAGAGTCAGTGTACATCGTCAATACTATTCTCAGAGGGGACATTTCACAATCCGTGAGATCAAAACAGTTTTGAAGCCGATTGGTCAGACCAACGGTGAACAGTCCTTACCATGGGTGCTCACTGTTTAAGTTTCTGCTTATATGTGGGGAAGAGCAGAATGGAGGCGTGACCTGATTTACTGAAGAGAGGGCGGGGGGAGGGCCTTACCATTATAAAGAGGATTCTTTCTTATTAAACGATCACAGGGATAAGAGTTTTTCCTGGCCATATGACCTAACAAGGAAAAAACTCCAGGCACTAGCTATGGCCTATCACTAAGGCCCCTGAGTTTATCCAGACTGTTTGACCTAACCACCAGCACTAGTTATGGCCTATCACTAAGGCCCCTGAGTTTATCCAGACTGTATAACCTAACCACCAGCACTAGTTACAGTGCCTTGCGAAAGTATTCGGCCCCCTTGAACTTTGCGACCTTGTGCCACATTTCAGGCTTCAAACATAAAGATATAAAACTGTATTTTTTTGTGAAGAATCAACAACAAGTGGGACACAATCATGAAGTGGAACGACATTTATTGGATATTTCAAACTTTTTTAACCTGTTGGATCTCTAGGGGCGCTATTTCATTTTTGGATAAAAAACGTTCCCGTTTTAAGCGCGATATTTTGTCACGAAAAGATGCTTGACTATGCATATTCTTGACAGTTTTTGAAAGAAAACACTCTGAAGTTTCAGAATCTGCAAAGATATTGTCTGTAAGTGCCCCAGAACTCATTCTACAGGCGAAACCAAAATCAAACGTCAAACAGGAAATGAGCAGAATTTCTGAAGCTCTGTTTTCTAATGTCTCCTTATATGGCTGTGAATGCGACAGGAATAAGCTTAGACCTTCTGCCGTTTCCCCAAGATGTCGGCAGCATTGTGACGCATTTGTAGGCATATCATTGGAAGATTGACCATAAGAGACTACATTTTCCAAGTGTCCGCCTGGTGTCCTGCGTCGAAATTGGTGCGCAAAGCCAGTTGCAAGTATTTTTCCATTTGATTGAGAGGAGAAACCATGCTTCCACGAACTATACATCATCGAAGAGATATGTGAAAAACACCTTGAGGATTGATTCTAAACCACGTTTGCCATGTTTTCAGTCGATATTATGGAGTTAATTTGGAAAAAAGTTCGCGTTTTGAGGACTGAATTTTCGGGGGTTTTTTGTAGCCAAATGTGATGTACAAAACGGAGCTATTTCTAATACACAAATAATCTTTTTAGAAACAACTGAGCATTTGCTATCTAACTGAGAGTCTCCTCATTGAAAACATCAGAAGTTCTTCAAAGGTAAATTATTTTATTTTAAGGATTTTATGTTTTTGTTGAAATGTTGCGTGCTGGATGCTAACGCTAATGCTAACGCTAAATGCTACGCTAGCTAGCTACTTTTACACAAATGATTATTTTCCTATGGTTGAGAAGCATATTTAGAAAATCTGAGATGACAGTGTTGTTTACAAAAGGCTAAGCTTGAGAGATGGCATATTTATTTCATTTCATTTGCGATTTTCATGAATAGTTAACGTTGTGTTATGCTAATGAGTTTGCTGATAGATTTACACAATCCTGGATACAGGGGGTTTTTTCATAGCTAAACGTGACGCAGAAAACGGAGCGATTTGTCCTAAACAAATAATCTTTCAGGAAAAACTGAACATTTGCTATCTGAGAGTCTCCTCAATGAAAACATCTGAAGTTCTTCAAAGGTAAATGATTTTATTTGAATGCTTTTCTGTTTTTTTGTGTAAATGTTGCCAGCTGAATGCTAATGCTAAATGCTACGCTAAATGCTACGTTAGCCATCAATACTGTTACACAAATGCTTGTTTTGCAATGG
The DNA here is from genome assembly GCF_057628025.1 of Oncorhynchus mykiss. Lineage (NCBI taxonomy): Eukaryota > Metazoa > Chordata > Actinopteri > Salmoniformes > Salmonidae > Oncorhynchus > Oncorhynchus mykiss. The sequence continues at coordinate 10,243,294 of NC_143036.1, read as the reverse complement.
TTGAGAAGCATATTTTGAAAATCTGAGATGACAGTGTTGTTAATAAAAGGCTAAGCTTGAGAGCTAGCATATTTATTTCATTTAATTTGTGATTTTCATGAATAGTTAACGTTGCGTTATGGTAATGAGCTTGAGTCTGTATTCACGATCCCGGATCCGGGATGGGGAGATCAGAAAGGTTAACAAATCAAAAACTGAAAAATTGGGCGTGCAAAATTATTCATCCCCCTTAAGTTAATACTTTGTAGCGCCACCTTTTGCTGTGATTACAGCTGTAAGTTGCTTGGGGTATGTCTCTATCAGTTTTGCACATCGAGAGACTGACATTTTTTCCCATTCCTCCTTGCAAAACAGCTCGAGCTCAGTGAGGTTGGATGGAGAGCATTTGTGAACAGCAGTTTTCAGTTCTTTCCACAGATTCTCGATTGGATTCAGGTCTGGACTTTGACTTGGCCATTCTAACACCTGGATATGTTTATTTTTGAACCATTCCATTGTAGATTTTGCTTTATGTTTTGATTCATTGTCTTGTTGGAAGACAAATCTCCGTCCCAGTCTCAGGTCTTTTGCAGACTCCATCAGGTTTTCTTCCAGAATGGTCCTGTATTTGGCTCCATCCATCTTCCCATCAATTTTAACCATCTTCCCTGTCCCTGCTGAAGAAAAGCAGGCCCAAACCATGATGCTGCCACCACCATGTTTGACAGTGGGGATGGTGTGTTCAGCTGTGTTGCTTTTACGCCAAACATAACGTTTTGCATTGTTGCCAAAAAGTTCAATTTTGGTTTCATCTG
>NC_143036.1:10230000-10237500 GCF_057628025.1 Oncorhynchus mykiss | reverse complement strand
CCCTACACACCCTGATAGATAAACATGTCCACCAAAATAATACCAAAATATACACTTACTTTATCGACTTCCAAAATGCATTTGATTCTATTTGGCATGCAGGACTGTTCAAAGTTATTGGAAGTGGTGTAGGGGGCAAAAGATATGACATAATTCAACCAATGTTTACTGGCAATACGTGCTGAATCAAAATTGTCAAGAAAAAAATCTGAATTCTTTGACCGAGGGCAGGGCCTTCGCCAGGGTTGCAATCTGAGCCCTGCACTCTTCAATATTTACCTCAACGAATTGGCCACTATTCTAGAAAAGTCCTCAGCCCCTGGAGTTAGTCTCCACAAATCAGAGGTTAAATGCCTACTCTTCGCAGATGACCTATGCCTGCTGTCACCCACAGCACATGGCCTACAGCAGAGCCTGGACATGCTAGAGCAGTACTGCCAGACCTGGGTCCTGGAAGTAAACCCCCAAAATACTAAAATAATGATTTTTCCAGAGAAGATCCAGATCTCAGGGAAGTAGACCAAAGTTTTCAATTGGTACAAAATATATAGAGTACTACACACACTACAATTACTTAGGTTTCAAAATAAGCTCAACTGGACACCTTCATGATGAACTGAGAGAGAAGGGCATTCTACGCCATTATTTGTCTAAAACTAATTGAATGTATCATTGAACCAATTGCACTTTATGGCAGCGAGGTGTGGGGTCCACTTGCAAAACAAGATTTCATCAAATGGGACATACACCTGTCATGACGTTGGCCTCTTTGGGTATAGCAAGCCCATCCCCCTCTCCCTGCCTCCCCCTTTCCTCCTTCAACTAGGTTGCTGTGGTCAGAGAGACGTCGTAAATTCCTGAGAATCTCCTCATTGACACACAGTATAGAGAGAGTAGATTTTCATGGAGAACAAAGGAATTCCTTCCACCTCACAGAACGTTCCGGAGAAAGTATAAAAGATCGGTGAAGAATCCAGCTACGAACTGGTCCGTTTTTCACAACTTGGGGAAGCTCATCGGAGACAGTGTGGCCACATTACCATAACGCTGTTTATATAATAGCCTCAGATATGAGGTTTACATCTAATTGTTGTATAAGATGAATGAGTGAGTATGATACTGTTTGTATAATTGTGTAATATGATTGTGGACTGTTTAATGAAGAAAAATACAATTCCCTTTTGATTTGAACTAAATCAGAGGACCGCCCCTGAGCCCAGTTAGGGTCAGACATCCTGGGACAGCCCTCTTCGGCCCTTCTGAATAAAATCCCCACTCGGGTTTTCGATAAGCAGACAGAGCTTACCTCAATTATGAGATGGCTAAAGGTTGCAGACCATGTTTTTCTCCATTAGGGGAGACAAAGGTTGTAGACCATTACTGAATCTTTTAACCATACCACTGTTAAACTCTTAGACTATCGATACTGACAGAATAAGAACAAGTCTTTGATATTGATTACTAGTCTGCAGCTAGGAATTCGGTATCATTGAACGAGAAGAACGACAACCGCCGAAACATCCATTCTATAACGAATGTCACTCTGAACAATCCCCTCTAACCACAACCAAGAGAGAGAGGGAGAGAGACGGAAAATTCTACAAAAGAAACAAACTTTTCACCAGCGATCAAGACAACACACTGAGCGTAAATATATATATATTGATTGCAATTGTTCCCGAATGAGTGAGCGTTTGTGGGTAAAGGATTAGCATTTCAATTGTTATAATTATCACTCTGTAGTGACTTCTTAGTCGACCCCCACTTCCCTTTTGTCTAACAAGCCGCCATGCCGGTTTAGCCCACTAGGGCACATTCTCCTATCATTTCATGTAACCACATTTACCTTTGTTTGTATGCATTTCTGTGAATTACTTAGTTATTAATAAATAAATGATTTAAGACCTATGATGTGTTTTTTTTACCTTTATTTAACTAGGCAAGTCAGTTAAGAACAAATTCTTATTTTCAATGACAGCCTAGGAACGAACAGTGGGTTAACTGCCTGTTCAGGGGCAGAACAACAGATTTGTACCTTGTCAGCTCAGGGATTTGAACTTGTAACCTTCCGGTTACTAGTCCATTGAGCTAACCACTAGGCTACCCTGCCGCCCCAATTGTAAGTATGGATGACTCATAGTGAAGACTGGGTTTGTGCAGATAACCAACAATTTACGACGTTTGGAATGAGACTAACGTCAGGTAAAGTAAATCATTCATTAATTTGAAGACTAATTGATCAGATAAAATATCTGAAGAGTTATTTTAGGAAATGATAACTTTGTAATCTGAATATTTTTCCTTGGTGCCCCGACTTCCTAGTAATTACGGTTACATGATTAATCAGTCTAATCGCATAATACTAATTACAGAGAATCTTTGATAAAAACTAAAAGTCTTCAGTTAATGATAGTAAAGACACGACAAACCCCATTAAAACCCTGCATGCAGAGTTCTGTAAGATTCTCCTACATGTCCAGAGGAAAACTATAAACCCTGCATGCAGAGTTCTGTAAGATTCTCCTACATGTCCAGAGGAAAACTATAAACCCTGCATGCAGAGTTCTGTAAGATTCTCCTACATGTCCAGAGGAAAACTATAAACCCTGCATGCAGAGTTCTGTAAGATTATCCTACATGTCCAGAGGAAAACTATAAACCCTGCATGCAGAGTTCTGTAAGATTCTCCTACATGTCCAGAGGAAAACTATAAACCCTGCATGCAGAGTTCTGTAAGATTCTCCTACATGTCCAGAGGAAAACTATAAACCCTGTATGCAGAGTTCTGTAAGATTCTCCTACATGTCCAGAGGAAAACTATAAACCCTGCATGCAGAGTTCTGTAAGATTCTCCTACATGTCCAGAGGAAAACTATAAACCCTGCATGCAGAGTTCTGTAAGATTCTCCTACATGTCCAGAGGAAAACTATAAACCCTGCATGCAGAGTTCTGTAAGATTCTCCTACATGTCCAGAGGAAAACTATAAACCCTGTATGCAGAGTTCTGTAAGATTCTCCTACATGTCCAGAGGAAAACTATAAACCCTGCATGCAGAGTTCTGTAAGATTCTCCTACATGTCCAGAGGAAAACTATAAACCCTGCATGCAGAGTTCTGTAAGATTCTCCTACATGTCCAGAGGAAAACTATAAACCCTGCATGCAGAGTTCTGTAAGATTCTCCTACATGTCCAGAGGAAAACTATAAACCCTGCATGCAGAGTTCTGTAAGATTCTCCTACATGTCCAGAGGAAAACTATAAACCCTGCATGCAGAGTTCTGTAAGATTCTTCTACATGTCCAGAGGAAAACTATAAACCCTGCATGCAGAGTTCTGTAAGATTCTTCTACATGTCCAGAGGAAAACTATAAACCCTGCATGCAGAGTTCTGTAAGATTCTCCTACATGTCCAGAGGAAAACTATAAACCCTGCATGCAGAGTTCTGTAAGATTCTCCTACATGTCCAGAGGAAAACTATAAACCCTGTATGCAGAGTTCTGTAAGATTCTCCTACATGTCCAGAGGAAAACTATAAACCCTGCATGCAGAGTTCTGTAAGATTCTCCTACATGTCCAGAGGAAAACTATAAACCCTGCATGCAGAGTTCTGTAAGATTCTTCTACATGTCCAGATGAAAACTATAAACCCTGCATGCAGAGTTCTGTAAGATTCTCCTACATGTCCAGAGTAAAACTATAAACCCTGTATGCAGAGTTCTGTAAGATTCTCCTACATGTCCAGAGGAAAACTATAAACCCTGCAGGCAGAGTTCTGTAAGATTCTCCTACATGTCCAGAGGAAAACTATAAACCCTGCAGGCAGAGTTCTGTAAGATTCTCCTACATGTCCAGAGTAAAACTATAAACCCTGCAGGCAGAGTTCTGTAAGACTCTCCTACATGTCCAGAGGAAAACTATAAAGCCTGTATGCAGAGTTCTGTAAGATTATCCTACATGTCCAGAGGAAAACTATAAACCCTGCATGCAGATTCTCCTACATGTCCAGAGTAAAACTATAAACCCTGCAGGCAGAGTTCTGTAAGATTCTCCTACATGTCCAGAGGAAAACTATAAACCCTGCATGCAGATTCTCCTACATGTCCAGAGTAAAACTATAAACCCTGCAGGCAGAGTTCTGTAAGATTCTCCTACATGTCCAGAGGAAAACTATAAACCCTGTATGCAGAGTTCTGTAAGATTCTCCTACATGTCCAGAGGAAATCTATAAACCCTGCATGCAGAGTTCTGTAAGATTCTCCTACATGTCCAGAGGAAAACTATAAACCCTGCATGCAGAGTTCTGTAAGATTCTCCTACATGTCCAGAGGAAAACTATAAACCCTGTATGCAGATTCTCCTACATGTCCAGAGGAAAACTATAAACCCTGTATGCAGAGTTCTGTAAGATTCTCCTACATGTCCAGAGGAAAACTATAAACCCTGCATGCAGATTCTCCTACATGTCCAGAGTAAAACTATAAACCCTGTATGCAGAGTTCTGTAAGATTCTCCTACATGTCCAGAGGAAAACTATAAACCCTGCAGGCAGAGTTCTGTAAGATTCTCCTACATGTCCAGAGTAAAACTATAAACCCTGCAGGCAGAGTTCTGTAAGATTCTCCTACATGTCCAGAGGAAAACTATAAACCCTGTATGCAGAGTTCTGTAAGATTCTTCTACATGTCCAGAGGAAAACTATAAACCCTGCAGGCAGAGTTCTGTAAGATTCTCCTACATGTCCAGAGGAAAACTATAAACCCTGCATGCAGATTCTCCTACATGTCCAGAGGAAAACTATAAACCCTGTATGCAGAGTTCTGTAAGATTCTCCTACATGTCCAGAGGAAAACTATAAACCCTGCAGGCAGAGTTCTGTAAGATTCTCCTACATGTCCAGAGGAAAACTATAAACCCTGCATGCAGATTCTCCTACATGTCCAGAGGAAAACTATAAACCCTGTATGCAGAGTTCTGTAAGATTCTCCTACATGTCCAGAGGAAAACTATAAACCCTGCAGGCAGAGTTCTGTAAGATTCTCCTACATGTCCAGAGTAAAACTATAAACCCTGCAGGCAGAGTTCTGTAAGACTCTCCTACATGTCCAGAGGAAAACTATAAAGCCTGTATGCAGAGTTCTGTAAGATTATCCTACATGTCCAGAGGAAAACTATAAACCCTGCATGCAGATTCTCCTACATGTCCAGAGTAAAACTATAAACCCTGCAGGCAGAGTTCTGTAAGATTCTCCTACATGTCCAGAGGAAAACTATAAACCCTGCATGCAGATTCTCCTACATGTCCAGAGTAAAACTATAAACCCTGCAGGCAGAGTTCTGTAAGATTCTCCTACATGTCCAGAGGAAAACTATAAACCCTGTATGCAGAGTTCTGTAAGATTCTCCTACATGTCCAGAGGAAAACTATAAACCCTGCATGCAGAGTTCTGTAAGATTCTCCTACATGTCCAGAGGAAAACTATAAACCCTGCATGCAGAGTTCTGTAAGATTCTCCTACATGTCCAGAGGAAAACTATAAACCCTGTATGCAGATTCTCCTACATGTCCAGAGGAAAACTATAAACCCTGTATGCAGAGTTCTGTAAGATTCTCCTACATGTCCAGAGGAAAACTATAAACCCTGCATGCAGATTCTCCTACATGTCCAGAGTAAAACTATAAACCCTGTATGCAGAGTTCTGTAAGATTCTCCTACATGTCCAGAGGAAAACTATAAACCCTGCAGGCAGAGTTCTGTAAGATTCTCCTACATGTCCAGAGTAAAACTATAAACCCTGCAGGCAGAGTTCTGTAAGATTCTCCTACATGTCCAGAGGAAAACTATAAACCCTGTATGCAGAGTTCTGTAAGATTCTTCTACATGTCCAGAGGAAAACTATAAACCCTGCAGGCAGAGTTCTGTAAGATTCTCCTACATGTCCAGAGGAAAACTATAAACCCTGCATGCAGATTCTCCTACATGTCCAGAGGAAAACTATAAACCCTGTATGCAGAGTTCTGTAAGATTCTCCTACATGTCCAGAGGAAAACTATAAACCCTGCAGGCAGAGTTCTGTAAGATTCTCCTACATGTCCAGAGGAAAACTATAAACCCTGCATGCAGATTCTCCTACATGTCCAGAGGAAAACTATAAACCCTGTATGCAGAGTTCTGTAAGATTCTCCTACATGTCCAGAGGAAAACTATAAACCCTGCAGGCAGAGTTCTGTAAGATTCTCCTACATGTCCAGAGTAAAACTATAAACCCTGCAGGCAGAGTTCTGTAAGACTCTCCTACATGTCCAGAGGAAAACTATAAAGCCTGTATGCAGAGTTCTGTAAGATTATCCTACATGTCCAGAGGAAAACTATAAACCCTGCATGCAGATTCTCCTACATGTCCAGAGTAAAACTATAAACCCTGCAGGCAGAGTTCTGTAAGATTCTCCTACATGTCCAGAGGAAAACTATAAACCCTGCATGCAGATTCTCCTACATGTCCAGAGTAAAACTATAAACCCTGCAGGCAGAGTTCTGTAAGATTCTCCTACATGTCCAGAGGAAAACTATAAACCCTGTATGCAGAGTTCTGTAAGATTCTCCTACATGTCCAGAGGAAAACTATAAACCCTGCATGCAGAGTTCTGTAAGATTCTCCTACATGTCCAGAGGAAAACTATAAACCCTGCATGCAGAGTTCTGTAAGATTCTCCTACATGTCCAGAGGAAAACTATAAACCCTGTATGCAGATTCTCCTACATGTCCAGAGGAAAACTATAAACCCTGTATGCAGAGTTCTGTAAGATTCTCCTACATGTCCAGAGGAAAACTATAAACCCTGCATGCAGATTCTCCTACATGTCCAGAGTAAAACTATAAACCCTGTATGCAGAGTTCTGTAAGATTCTCCTACATGTCCAGAGGAAAACTATAAACCCTGCAGGCAGAGTTCTGTAAGATTCTCCTACATGTCCAGAGTAAAACTATAAACCCTGCAGGCAGAGTTCTGTAAGATTCTCCTACATGTCCAGAGGAAAACTATAAACCCTGTATGCAGAGTTCTGTAAGATTCTTCTACATGTCCAGAGGAAAACTATAAACCCTGCAGGCAGAGTTCTGTAAGATTCTCCTACATGTCCAGAGGAAAACTATAAACCCTGCATGCAGATTCTCCTACATGTCCAGAGGAAAACTATAAACCCTGTATGCAGAGTTCTGTAAGATTCTCCTACATGTCCAGAGGAAAACTATAAACCCTGCAGGCAGAGTTCTGTAAGATTCTCCTACATGTCCAGAGGAAAACTATAAACCCTGCATGCAGATTCTCCTACATGTCCAGAGGAAAACTATAAACCCTGTATGCAGAGTTCTGTAAGATTCTCCTACATGTCCAGAGGAAAACTATAAACCCTGCAGGCAGAGTTCTGTAAGATTCTCCTACATGTCCAGAGTAAAACTATAAACCCTGCAGGCAGAGTTCTGTAAGATTCTCCTACA
>NC_143036.1:10217500-10225000 GCF_057628025.1 Oncorhynchus mykiss | reverse complement strand
TGTGGTCTTTTAAAAACGGACCACGAGGCTTTTGCACATCCCCCCATACCTCCCTCTCACTGAAGAGCAAGCCTCAGAAGGTGGGAGTGTTTGTGGATTATGAGGAGGGTCAGGTCTCCTTTTATGATGTGGAGGCCAAGTCTCATATCTACTCTTTCACTGGCTGCACCTTCACTGAGAAACTCTATCCATACTTGAACCCATTTGATGATTATGATGGCATTAACCCCGGCCCATTGGTCATCACTCCTGTCAATCTGACAAACCGAGGGAGACATTTTGACAGTGCTAAGCCATAGGAGATAGGTGGAGGAAAGGAGGAGATAGATGGACGTGATGAGGAGGAGAGGAGGAGATAGGTGGAGGAGAGGAGGGGATAGGTGGGGGAGAGGATGGGATAGGTGGAAGAGATAGGTGGAAGAGATAGGTGGGGAGAGGAGGAGATAAGTGGAGAGGAGGGGATAGGTGGGGAGAGGAGGGGATAGGTGGAGGAGAGGAGGAGATAGGTGGATGAGATAGGTGGAGGAGAGGAGGAGATAGGTGGAGGAGAGGTGGGGAGAGGAGGATATAGGTGGGGAGAGGAGGAGATAAGTGGAGAGGAGGGGATAGGTGGGGAGAGGAGGGGATAGGTGGGGGAGAGGAGGAGATAGGTGGAGGAGATAGGTGGAGGAGAGGTGGAGAGAGGAGGGGATAGGTGGGGAGAGGAGGAGATAAATGGAGAGGAGGGGATAGGTGGGGAGAGGAGGGGAGAGGAGGAGATAGGTGGGGAGAGGAGGAGATAAGTGGAGAGGAGGGGATATGTGGGGAGAGGAGGGGATAGGTGGGGGAGAGGAGGAGATAGGTGGAGGAGATAGGTGGAGGAGAGGTGGAGAGAGGAGGGGATAGTTGGGGAGAGGAGGAGATAAATGGAGAGGAGGGGATAGGTGGGGAGAGGAGGGGATAGGTGGGGAGAGGAGGGGATAGGTGGATGAGACAGATGGGGGAGATGGGGGAATATCTCCTCCACACATCGCCTCCTCTCTTCCACCTATCTCCTCCTCTCCTCCACCCATCTCCTCCTCTCCCGTACCTATTTTCTCCACTCATCTCCTCCTCTCCCCCACCTATCTCCTCCACCTATCGCCTCCTCTACACAACCTATCTCCACCTATCTCCTCCTCTCCTCCACCTATCTCCTCCACCTATCTCCTCTTCTCCACCTATCGCCTCCTCTCCTCCTCTCCCCAACCTATCTCCACCTATCGCATCCTCTCCTCCACCTATCTCCTCCTCTCCTCTACCTATCTCTTCCTCTCCTCCACCTATCGCCTCCTCTCCCCAACCTATCTCCTCCTCTCCTCCACCCATCTCCTCCTCTCCCGTACCTATCTTCTCCACTCATCTCCTCCTCTCCTCCACCTATCTCCTCCTCTCCTCCACCTATCTCCACCTATCTCCTCCACCCATCTCCTCTTCTCCACCTATCGCCTCCTCTCCTCCTCTCCCCAACCTATCTCCACCTATCTCCTCCACCTATCGCCTCCTCTCCTCCACCTATCGCCTCCTCTCCTCCACCTATCTCCTCCTCTCCTCTACCTATCTCCTCCACCTATCTCCTCCTCTCCTCTACCTATCTCCTCCACCTATCTCCTCCTCTCCTCCACCTATCTCCTCCTCTCCTCTACCTATCTCCTCCACCTATCTCCTCCTCTCCTCCACCTATCTCCTCCTCTCCTCTACCTATCTCCTCTACCTATCTCCTCCTCTCCTCTACCTATATCCTCTACCTATCTCCTCCTCTCCTCCACCTATCTCCTCCTCTCCTCTACCTATCTCCTCCACCTATCTCCTCCTCTCCTCTACCTATCTCCTCCTCTCCTCTACCTATCTCCTCCACCTATCGCCTCCTCTCCTCCACCTATCGCCTCCTCTCCTCCACCTATCGCCTCCTCTCCTCCACCTATCTCCTCCTCTCCTCTACCTATCTCCTCCACCTATCTCCTCCTCTCCTCCACCTATCTCCTCCTCTCCTCTACCTATCTCCTCCACCTATCTCCTCCTCTCCTCCACCTATCTCCTCCTCTCCTCTACCTATCTCCTCCACCTATCTCCTCCTCTCCTCCACCTATCTCCTCCTCTCCTCTACCTATCTCCTCCACCTATCTCCTCCTCTCCTCTACCTATCTCCTCCTCTCCTCTACCTATCTCCTCCTCTCCTCTACCTATCTCCTCCACCTATCGCCTCCTCTCCTCCACCTATCGCCTCCTCTCCTCCACCTATCTCCTCCTCTCCTCTACCTATCTCCTCCACCTATCTCCTCCTCTCCTCCACCTATCTCCTCCTCTCCTCTACCTATCTCCTCCACCTATCGCCTCCTCTCCTCCACCTATCGCCTCCTCTCCTCCACCTATCTCCTCCTCTCCTCTACCTATCTCCTCCACCTATCTCCTCCTCTCCTCCACCTATCTCCTCCTCTCCTCCACCTATCTCCTCCTCTCCTCCACCTATCTCCTCCTCCCCTCCACCTATCTCCTCCTCTCCTCTACCTATCTCCTCCTCTCCTCCACCTATCTCCTCCTCTCCTCTACTTATCTCCTCCTCTCCTCCACTTATCTCCTCTTCACCTCCACCTATCTCCTCTATCTCCTCCTCTCCTCTACCTATCTCCTCCTCTCCTCTACCTATCTCCTCCTCTCCTCTACCTATCTCCTCCTCTCCTCTCCTATCCTACACTACAGCACCACCTCTCCTATCCTATCCTACACTACAGCACCACCACACCACAGCAAACTGCCAGGGCATCCAGCAATGAGGCAACAATCTTTTGTAAGGAATGTTGGCTTGTGCAATCAATGTGTGTCTGAGTGAGAGAGAGAGAGAGAGAGAGAGAGAGAGAGAGAGAGAGAGAGAGAGAGAGAGAGGAGAGAGAAAGAAAGAAAGAGAGAGAAAGAAAGAGAGAGAAAGAAAGAGAGAGAGAGAGAAAGAGAGAGAGAGAGTGTTTGACTCAGTGTATGTCTGTGTGTTCGTGGCATAAATGTGTCAGATCTGATCAAAGAAAGCTGGTATTTGGTTGCTGGTCTGTCACTTCCTATTAGCTGATGACTTGTCCTGAAAGACAGATCAGCGGGGGAAAATGACATTGATTTATACCAAGAAGATATATAACTCAGTTGTCCTCTCTCTCTCTCTCTCTCTCTCTCTCTCTCTCTCTCTCTTTCTCTCCCTCTCTCTCTCTGTGTGTGTGTGTGTAACACCCACTGTCTGGTGGTAGTCCTCCCCCTCTCAGCCACGGTTTAATGAGGCAGCTCTATGCTACTGTTGTGAGCACGGTTTAATGGTTTGTAATGGATGAATCAGGAGGACGTTGGAAGGCAGACAAGGGCATATGGTTCTGATTTGCAGTCCTGGAAGGACATCAATAACACCCCAAATCAATCACCGTGACGATAAATCATATTTAACACAAATATGATCAAGCCAGCCCGTGACATCATCACTCAGGGGCAGAGAGAACAAACATAAAACTAGAACGATTGTGTGTGTGTGTGTGTGTGTGTGTGTGTGAGTCTATGTGTGTGTGCCTCATGTGTGTGTGAGTGTGTGCATGTGTGTGCCTCGTGTGTGTGTGTGCAAGTGTGTGTGTGTGTGTGTGTGCATGTGTGTGTGTGTGCCTCGTGTGTGTGTGTGCATGTGTGTGTGTGTGTGCGCCTTGTGTGTGTGTGTGTGTGTGCCTCGTGTGTGTGTGTGCATGTGTGTGCGTGTGTGTGTGTGTGTGTGCATGTGTGTGTGTGTGTGTGTGCCTCGTGTGTGTGTGTGTGCATGTGTGTGTGTGTGTGCATGTGTGTGTGTGTGTGCATGTGTGTGTGTGTGTGTGTGTGTGCACTTAACAATATGCTAAAGTTCTATCCTTTTATGACATTCACAGAAGCCTTTTATCTCTAACAGAGACAATGGAGTCAGGAACAGTAATGACTTACACCAACCACTGAGAGCCTGTCATCACTGTCTATCTCTCTGCAATGGCCTTGTGGATCATCTATCTCTCTGCGTTGGCCTTGTGGATCATCTATCTCTCTGCAATGGCCTTGTGGATCATCTATCTCTCTGCAATGGCCTTGTGGATCATCTATCTCTCTGCAATGGCCTTGTGGATGTCTATCTCTCTGCAATGGCCTTGTGGATCATCTATCTCTCTGCAATGGCCTTGTGGATCATCTACAGTGGGGCAAAAAAGTATTTAGTCAGCCACGACTTGTGCAAGTTCTCCCACTTAAAAAGATGAGAGAGGCCTGTAATTTTCATCATAGGCTCACTTCAACTATGACAGACAAAATGAGAAAAAAAAATTCCTGAAAATCACATTGTAAGATTTTTAATGAATTTATTTGCAAATTATGGTGGAAAATAAGTATTTGGTCACCTACAAACAAGCAAGATTTCTGGCTCTCACAGACCTGTAACTACTTCTTTAAGAGGCTCCTCTGTCCTCCACTCGTTACCTGTATTAATGGCACCTGTTTGAACTTGTTATCAGTATAAAAGACACCTGTCCACAACCTCAAACAGTCACACTCCAAACTCCACTATGGCCAAGACCAAAGAGCTGTCAAAGGACACCAGAAACAAAATTGTAGACCTGCACCAGGCTGGGAAGACTGAATCTGCAATAGGTATGCAGCTTGGTTTGAAGAAATCAACTGTGGGAGCAATTATTAGGAAATGGAAGACATATAAGACCACTGATAATCTCCCTCGATATGGGGCTCCACGCAAGATCTCACCAAGTCGGGTCAAAATGATCACAAGTGAACGGTGAGCAAAAATCCCAGAACCACACGGGGGACCTAGTGAATGACCTGCAGCGAGCTGGGACCAAAGTAACAAAGCCTACCATCAGTAACACACTACGCCGCCAGGGACTCAAATCCTGCAGTGCCAGACGTGTCCCCCTGCTTAAGCCAGTACATGTCCAGGCCCGTCTGAAGTTTGCTAGAGAGCATTTGGATGACCCAGAAGAAGATTGGGAGAATGTCATGTGGTCAGATGAAACCAAAATAGAAATGTTTGGTAAAAACTCAACTCGTTGTGTTTGGAGGACAAAGAATGCTGAGTTGCATCCAAAGAACACCATACCTACTGTGAAGCATGGGGGTGGAAACATCATGCTTTGGGGCTGTTTTTCTGCAAAGGGACCAGGACGACTGATCCGTGTAAAGGAAAGAATGAATGGGGCCATGTATCGTGAGATTTTGAGTGAAAACCTCCTTCCATCAGCAAGGGCATTGAAGATGAAACGTGGCTGGGTCTTTCAGCATGACAATGATCCCAAACACACCGCACGGGCAACGAAGGAGTGGCTTCGTAAGAAGCATTTCAAGGTCCTGGAGTGCCTAGCCAGATCTCAACCCCATAGAAAATCTTTGGAGGGAGTTGAAAGTCTGTGTTGCCCAGCAACAGCCCCAAAACATCACTGCTCTAGAGGAGATCTGCATGGAGGAATGGGCCAACATACCAGCAACAGTGTGTGAAAACCTTGTGAAGACTTACAGAAAACATTTGACCTCTGTCATTGCCAACAAAGGGTATATAACAAAGTAGTCAGATAAACTTTTGTTATTGACCAAATACTTATTTTCCACCATAATTTGCAAATAACTTCATTAAAAATTCTACAATGTGATTTTCTGGATTATTTTTCTCATTTTGTCTGTTATAGTTGAAGTGTACTTATGATGAAAATTACAGGCCTCTCTCATCTTTTTAAGTGGGAGAACTTGCACACACACACACATATACACAATCCCCCCGCCACATACACACACACAATCCCCCCGCCACACACACACACACACACACACACACACACACACACACATATACACACACAACTCCCCCCGCCACGCACACAATCCCCCCGACACACACACACACACACACTCACACATAACACCCCCCCCCGCCACACACACACACATTTACACACACAACCCCCCCGCCACACACACACACACACACACACACACACATACACACACAACCCACCCCGCCACACACACACACACACACACACACCCATATACACACACTACCCCCCCCCCCGCCACACACACACAAACACACACACATATACATTCCCTGACACATACACAAACGTTGACATACTCTGATATTCCCTCCACTTTCTATCATTTTATGAATTAACACACACACACACACACACACACACACACACACACACACACACACACACACACACACACACACACACACACACACATTTATATATAATGCCCACGGTGCACAAACGCGCACAAACACACACCAGGCTGTGTTCTGGAGGAGTCAGTGCTCCAGTGTTCACACCAGTCTAAACTCCCACACAGTGAGACCGGGGTTAACAGGACCCACGCTGGAGCACACCGCATGAAGAGTGACTAGTAGTGAGGTCTCTGGTGATGTGTCTGTGCATACATATTTACATATTTACATATTTACAGTGCCTTGCGAAAGTATTCGGCCCCCTTGAACTTTGCGGCCTTTTGCCACATTTCAGGCTTCAAACATAAAGATATAAAACTGTATTTTTTTGTGAAGAATCAACAACAAGTGGGACACAATCATGAAGTGGAACGACATTTATTGGATATTTCAAACTTTTTTAACAAATCAAAAACTGAAAAATTGGGCGTGCAAAATTATTCAGCCCCTTTACTTTCAGTGCAGCAAAACAAATACAATCCACCTGTGTGTAATCAAGTCTCCGTATAAATGCACCTGCACTGTGATAGTCTCAGAGGTCCGTTAAAAGCGCAGAGAGCATCATGAAGAACAAGGAACACACCAGGCAGGTCCGAGATACTGTTGTGAAGAAGTTTAAAGCCCGATTTGGATACAAAAATATTTCCCAAGCTTGAAACATCCCAAGGAGCACTGTGCAAGCGATAATATTGAAATGGAAGGAGTATCAGACCACTGCAAATCTACCAAGATCTGGCTGTCCCTCTAAACTTTCAGCTCATACAAGGAGAAGACTGCAGAGATGCAGCCAAGATTCCCATGATCACTCTGGATGAACTGCAGAGATCTACAGCTGAGGTGGGAGACTCTGTCCATAGGACAACAATCAGTTGTATATTGCACAAATCTGGCCTTTATGGGAGCGTGGCAAGAAGAAAGCCATTTCTTAAAGATATCCATAAAAAGTGTCGTTTAAAGTTTGCCACAAGCCACCTGGGAGACACACCAAACATGTGGAAGAAGGTGCTCTGGTCAGATGAAACCAAAATTGAACTTTTTGGCAACAATGCAAAACATTATGTTTGGCGTAAAAGCAACACAGCTCATCACCCTGAACACACCATCCCCACTGTCAAACATGGTGGTGGCAGCATCATGGTTTGGGCCTGCTTTTCTTCAGCAGGGACAGGGAAGATGGTTAAAATTGATGGGAAGATGGATGGAGCCAAATACAGGACCATTCTGGAAGAAAACCTGATGGAGTCTGCAAAAGACCTGAGACT
>NC_143036.1:10175000-10215000 GCF_057628025.1 Oncorhynchus mykiss | reverse complement strand
GGGAGGTAATACCTTCCTTAGTGGCAGGGAGGTAAAACCTTCCTTAGTGGCAGGGAGCTAATACCTTCCTTAGTGGCAGGGAGGTAATACCTTCCTTAGTGGCAGGGAGGTAATACCTTCCTTAGTGGCAGGGAGGTAATACCTTCCTTAGTGGCAGGGAGGTAAAACCTTCCTTAGTGGCAGGGAGGTAATACCTTCCTTAGTGGCAGGGAGGTAATACCTTCCTTAGTGGCAGGGAGGTAATACCTTCCTTAGTGGCAGGGAGGTAATACCTTCCTTAGTGGCAGGGAGCTAATACCTTCCTTAGTGGCAGGGAGGTAATACCTTCCTTAGTGGCAGGGAGGTAATACCTTCCTTAGTGGCAGGGAGGTAATACCTTCCTTAGTGGCAGGGAGGTAATACCTTCCTTAGTGGCAGGGAGATAATACCTTCCTTAGTGGCAGGGAGGCAATACCTTCCTTAGTGGCAGGGAGGTAATACCTTCCTTAGTGGCAGGGAGCTAATACCTTCCTTAGTGGCAGGGAGGTAATACCTTCCTTAGTGGCAGGGAGGTAATACCTTCCTTAGTGGCAGGGAGGTAATACCTTCCTTAGTGGCAGGGAGCTAATACCGTCCTTAGTGGCAGGGAGGTAATACCTTCCTTAGTGGCAGGGAGGTAATACCTTCCTTAGTGGCAGGGAGGTAATACCTTCCTTAGTGGCAGGGAGGTAATACCTTCCTTAGTGGCAGGGAGGTAATACCTCCCTTAGTGGCAGGGAGGTAATACCTTCCTTAGTGGCAGGGAGGTAATACCTTCCTTAGTGGCAGGGAGGTAATACCTTCCTTAATGGCAGGGAGCTAATACTTACCTTAGTGGCAGGGAGGTAATACCTTCCTTAGTGGCAGGGAGCTAATACCTTCCTTAGTGGCAGGGAGGTAATACCTTCCTTAGTGGCAGGGAGGTAATACCTTCCTTAGTGGCAGGGAGGTAATACCTTCCTTAGTGGCAGGGAGGTAATACCTTCCTTAGTGGCAGGGAGGTAATACCTTCCTTAGTGGCAGGGAGGTAATACCTTCCTTAATGGCAGGGAGCTAATACTTACCTTAGTGGCAGGGAGGTAATACCTTCCTTAGTGGCAGGGAGCTAATACCTTCCTTAGTGGCAGGGAGGTAATACCTTCCTTAGTGGCAGGGAGGTAATACCTTCCTTAGTGGCAGGGAGGTAATACCTTCCTTAGTGGCAGGGAGGTAATACCTTCCTTAGTGGCAGGGAGGTAATACCTTCCTTAGTGGCAGGGAGGTAATACCTTCCTTAGTGGCAGGGAGGTAATACCTTCCTTAGTGGCAGGGAGGTAATACCGTCCTTAGTGGCAGGGAGCTAATACCTTCCTTAGTGGCAGGGAGGTAATACCTTCCTTAGTGGCAGGGAGGTAATACCGTCCTTAGTGGCAGGGAGGTAATACCTTCATTAGTGGCAGGGAGGTAATACCTTCCTTAGTGGCAGGGAGGTAATACCTTCCTTAGTGGCAGGGAGGTAATACCTTCCTTAGTGGCAGGGAGGTAATACCTTCCTTAGTGGCAGGGAGGTAATACCTTCCTTAGTGGCAGGGAGGTAATACCTTCCTTAGTGGCAGGGAGGTAATACCTTCCTTAGTAGCAGGGAGCTAATATCTTCCTTAGTGGCAGGGAGGTAACACCTTCCTTAGTGGCAGGGAGCTAATATCTTCCTTAGTGGCAGGGAGGTAACACCTTCCTTAGTGGCAGGGAGGTAATACCTTCCTTAGTGGCAGGGAGGTAATACCTTCCTTAGTGGCAGGGAGGTAATACCTTCCTTAGTGGCAGGGAGGTAATACCTTCCTTAGTGGCAGGGAGGTAATACCTTCCTTAGTGGCAGGGAGGTAATACCTTCCTTAGTGGCAGGGAGGTAATACCTTCCTTAGTGGCAGGGAGCAACAGCGTTTCATAGCGTTTGAGATTCCCTTCTGGAACTGATCTGATAGCAAACTTGTGAACACTGGATAAACAACTTTAATAATGTTAAGTAGATTGCCTGAGTCGTAGGACGACCTTCTGGGCATTTCTCTAGTCACACATGCTACCTTCTGGGCATTTCTCTAGTCACACAATACCTTCTGGGCATTTCTCTAGTCACACACACTACCTTCTGGGCATTTCTCTAGTCACACATGCTACCTTCTGGGCATTTCTCTAGTCACACAATACCTTCTGGGCATTTCTCTAGTCACACATGCTACCTTCTGGGCATTTCTCTAGTCACACATGCTACCTTCTGGGCATTTCTCTAGTCACACATGCTACCTTCTGGGCATTTCTCTAGTCACACATGCTACCTTCTGGGCATTTCTCTAGTCACACATGCTACCTTCTGGGCATTTCTCTAGCCACTACAATACCTTCTGGGCATTTCTCTAGCCACACATGCTACCTTCTGGGTATTTCTCTAGTCACACATGCTACCTTCTGGGTATTTCTCTAGTCACACATGCTACCTTCTGGGCATTTCTCTAGTCACACATGCTACCTTCTGGGCATTTCTCTAGTCACACATGCTACCTTCTGGGCATTTCTCTAGTCACACATGCTACCTTCTGGGTATTTCTCTAGTCACACATGCTACCTTCTGGGCATTTCTCTAGTCACACATGCTACCTTCTGGGCATTTCTCTAGTCACACATGCTACCTTCTGGGAATTTCTCTAGTCACACAATACCTTCTGGGCGTTTCTCTAGTCACACACACTACCTTCTGGGCATTTCTCTAGTCACACATGCTACCTTCTGGGCATTTCTCTAGTCACACAATACCTTGGTAATGGAAACTCATTTAGAATGTGTGTGTGTGTGGAGGTCAACTAGCCACTGCAATACCTTGGTAATGGAAACTCATTTAGAATGTGTGTGTGTGGAGGTCAACTAGCCACTACAATACCTTGGTAATGGAAACTCATTTAGAATGTGTGTGTGTGGAGGTCAACTAGCCACTACAATACCTGGGTAATGGAAACTCATTTAGAATGTGTGTGTGTGGAGGTCAACTAGCCACTACAATACCTGGGTAATGGAAACTCATTTAGAATGTGTGTGTGCGGAGGTCAACTAGCCGCTACTAGCTGTCCCCTGATTTGACATCACCTTACGTGGATGCACGTTCACACACACACACACACACACACACACACACACACACACACACACACACACACACACACACACACACACACACAAACACACACACACACACACACACACACCTTCCATCATTGTATAAGGGGATGAGATGTTGTTTATCATGTGAAGTAGAAAGTAGAATATCTGTGGAGGAAAAGTCTCTTAAAATGATTCAAAATCTTAAAAACCTTGAGCGCTAATCCAAATAAAAACCAGCGTCACAGCCCTAACAAACAATTGTTTACTTATTACAGTTTTTTTTCGATTGCTAAACGACAGTGGGCACAACTGGAGTCACATGTCCAAAACTCTAACTACAGTCTGCACTACCAACAGTCACCTGAGCTAAATAGTTCACATCACCTGCAAAACTCATTCCAAGCAACACAACTCTTAACACATGGCTCAAAACATGCTCAGTGCAGCCAAACACTATGCACAACCCTCACTGAGATAACACACACTGTCACTCAGAACACACTGAGAGTAAAAACACTAGCATCAAACACCAATACAGAAAATACAAACTTTTCATCTTTACAGTTTGAACAATTTCAGTGACTTCATACAAAGTAATATTTTCTTCAAAGAAAAGAGTGACATTCTTTCACATGATTTATTAACATTTTCAGAACATAACAATTCTTTAAGGTAAATGAAAATTAGCAGTTTGCTTTAATAGCCTGTAGTAATTTACGGAATTACAGTAATGAGAAAAAAAGGGTAGAAACTAAAAGTACATACTGTAATTCGAACAAATAATTGAGGGGCTAATCCTGCCTCTCTCTAGCATCAGGCCACAGGTTTTCTTCAACATCACATCTAATGTTTTCTCTTGCCATGCACCTGGGGAAGAACCTTCTGGAGTGCCTTATCCATCCCTGGCAGTCCTCTGGACTTGTGTCCTCACATCCGGCACGCATGGCTTCCAAAAGAGACATTTGGTCATGTGGGTGGTGACCAAACACTTTCCACCTCCAGGCAGAGAAAAACTCCTCTATTGGGTTGAGGAAGGGTGAATATGCAGGCAGGTACAAAACCAAAAATCTGTGATGTGCTGCAAACCAATCTGTGACAGCTGCAGAGTGGTGAAAAGCAACGTTATCGCAAACTATGACAAAAACTTGGGGGTTTCTTACTGGCTCCCCCTGTTCTGCTGGCACTAGCTGAGCATAGAGCTGTTCTAGGAAAGCTATAAGCCTTTCTGTGTTGTATCGGCCAATGAGTGGTGTGTTGAGAAGCAAACCATCATTGGCCATTGCAGCACACATGGTGATATTTCCCCCCCTTTGTCCTGGAACCTCCACAGTGGCCCTTTGACCTATAACATTCCTTCCTCTGCGCCGTGTTTTGGCAAGGTTAAATCCAGCTTCATCGATAAATACAAATGAATGTGGTCTTTCCAGTGCTTCCACCTCCATTACTCTCTGAAAAACAGTAAGTGCACAGTTTTACTGTAGAAATGCTAGTGTTTTTTTTTACTGTAAATATTTTGTATAGCTGTGTACGTAACCTCAGACGTCTTACCTGGACATATTGGTATCTTTGCTCTTTTACCCGTTCACTGTTTCTCTCGAACGGTACAGTGTATAACTGTTTCATTGTAACTTGGTGTTTCTTTAGGACTCGAGCAATAGTTGTTGTGCTGACAGAATTAACATTTTCAAATATATCATTATCAGCCAGCACTCTATCTTGAATCTGCCGCAGTTTTATTGCGTTGTTGACAACAACCAAGTCAACAATAGCATTTTCCTGCGCATCTGAAAATATTTTTCCTCTTCCCCCTGTTGGGGGCAGCCTTTGGGTCCTGTTGTAAAAATATATTTTACAGTCAAACTTACTGTAATATATATCTGTGTAAATATTCTATAATTGAAATACAAAATAGATTCCTGTAATGTTTTCATTTACTGTAACGATGTAACTCTCACCTGTTTGCATGATGGAAAATTCGCATTACAGATGCCACTGTGGATCTTTGCAGATTGGGTTGCACCCTCAACCCTGCCTCTCTCAATGAGAGACCATGGTTCACGACATGGTCTATAAGTGTAGCCCTTATTTCATCTGAAATAACAGCTCTTTGTCTTCTTTGTCTTCCTCCACGCATCCGCCCTCTCCCTGCCACCCTTCTCCCTCCACGAACCCATCTTCCTTGTTCCATTTCCAAAATGAGACTTTCTGAGCTCTACCTATATATACTGTAATATGTGTGTGTGTTCACTAACAAGTCTAAAACAAGACACCTGCTTAGCCTTTCAGCTGAAATTGCAATCAGCAGTGTTTGAAAGGCACAAGGCTGAAATCTATTCCGTTTTGAATGTGTGGTTCACAGTTTTGACAGCAGTGTGTTAGCATTTGAACAAAGTGCTGTACATTCACAGTGTTGTGCAGGTTGTGGTTAAAGTCATGGGATAAGTGTGAAGAGTTTTGAAAACTGTGTTCAAGCAATGAAAAACGAACTAGAGTTTGGTCCACATGAACTGCTGCTGTGCAGACTGTAGTTAGAGTTTTGCACATGTGACTCCAGTTGTGTCCACTGTCGTTTAGCAATCGAAAAAAAACTGTAACAGATTTTCAAAATTACACTTCACGGCAAAATCAACTGACGTTTTTTTCGCACCTCAATATACTGTATACAATATACAATATACAATATACTGTATACAATATACTGTATACAATATACAATATACTGCATACAATATACTGTATACAATATACAATATACAATATACTGCATACAATATACAATATACAATATACTGTATACAATATACAATAAACTGTATACAATATACAATATACTGTATACAATATACAATATACAATATACTGTATACAATATACAATATACTGCATACAATATACTGTATACAATATACAATATACTGTATACAATATACAATATACTGCATACAATATACAATATACTGTATACAATATACAATATACAATATACTGTATACAATATACTGTATACAATATACAATATACAATATACAATATACTGGTCTGAAGTGGAACCTTCCCTAAACATATTTCTGCAATGTATATTTTTACTTCTGGAAGCTTCTGACACACTTTGATTTAGTTTTTGTTTGTGTGATTTAATGCATTTATGGGAACAGGTAGGAAACCCTTCCACTCAGGTTCTGGCCATAGATGTGAGTAAACATAAACAAGATGATGTCCGTGTTCTATGGCTGGTGTGCATTGTCTTTACTGAACCAGCTTCAGGCATTACGCGCATGACATCACTGCTCTGTGTGTGTTCCTTCCTGTTTTTTTTTTTTTTATCCACTAACAACATTACACATGTCCAAAAAAAGGTATTACAGTGGAACCTCCAGGTCACTTTCATTTTACAGATGACACAAGTGCTTAATATTTTTTTACGTCGCAAGCCATGTTCAGCTAAGGACACCACCCTCATAAAAAACATGCATTTGCCCTGATTGGCTCAAGCTCGATCCAGCTACATAGTCAGTGGCAGCTGCTCGCTGATTGCACAGCGTGAGCACCTTGTCTAGTGGAACCCTTCTCCAAGTACATTTTATTCTTCTCCTTTCTAACAGTGATCCTGTCAGAGCCTCAGTCTACAACTCTAGAGAGAGAGAGATGGAGAGAGACAGAGACAGAGAGGAGAGAGAGGGGAGAGAAGGAGAGATAGAGAAAGAGAGGGGAGAGAGGGAGAGAAAGAGAGGAGAGAGAGAGAAAGAAAGAGAGAGAGAGAGGAGAGATAGAGGAAGAGAGAGAGCGAGAGAGAGAGGAGAGAGGGAGAGATAGAGGAAGATAGAGAGAGAGAGTAGAGAGAGGAGAGAGGGAGAGAGAGAGAAAGAGAGAGGAGAAAGAGAGAGAAAGACAGAGAGGAGAGAGAGAGAAAGATAGAGAGAGAGAGGAGTGATAGAGGAAGATAGAGAGAAAGAGTAGAGAGAGGAGAGAGGGAGAGAGAGAGAAACATTTTTCTGAAACATTTTATTTTTTGTTTCTGATGTTGCATTTCTTTGGTTTTCTCAAATTTGCTTTCAATACTGCTTTTTGGAACATGCAATTGATGTGTTGAGTAGCTGAATTGTCACATTCTTTATTGTTTTGGTATTGTGACTTATTGAAGAACTGTATAGAGTTCATCATTTCAATTGAGTTCAATGTTTCAATGAATCTCTCTGCTGTGTTTGGAGCCCATCTGTACGATTGGTTTATGTTGTAGAGTTTATTGGGCTGTTTTATTTAATGAGTATTGCTGGTTAATTTCTTCAGAAACATGTTGATCTGTCTGTGATCTGACAATGGTGTCTGTGGTCTGACAGTGAATGCACTAATGGAGGAGGGGTCAATGTCAGTGATGGCATAATCGACTACACTTATCCCAACAGCTGAGCAGTAAGTAAACTGACCTAAAGAGCCCCCTCTGATTCTACCATTAAGCATGTAGAGGCCTAAGTAAACTGACCTAAAGAGCCCCCTCTGATTCTACCATTAAGCATGTACAGGCCTAAGCCATCTACAGAGATGCACTAACACCTTCCCATTTTTGTTCAGTATTTGGTCAGGACTATTCCTATTATTTATAAAAGGGTTACTGTACAAGGAGGGGTGTCCAAATGTGTGGTGGTTACCCCCCGCATCAGTGTAGTCAGGCTCAGAACCTGTTCTTGCATTGAAATCTCCATAAAGAAGCACTTTACCCTCTGTCTGAAATGTAATGATTTCTGTATGGAGATTATCAAAAAACTGGTAATAATCATTGGTCTGACCACATCTGCACGGGGAAACTTGAATATGGCAGTGAATGAACTCAAAGAAAAAGGCAGCAGAGCAATGTACACAATAAAAATGAAATTATTCAAAATCAACATCCCAATTAGAATTAGAACCAAAATATTTGACAGTGTAATCCTACCAATTGCTCTTTAAGGAAGTGAGGTTTGGGGGCCACTCAATAAACTGGATTTTAAATTTTGGGACAAACATCCAATTGAAGCCCTACATGCAGAATTCTGTGGTATAATTCTACAAGTCCAGAGAAATACACCAACTAATGCATGTAGGGCACAATTGGGCCGCTTTTCAGCGGAAATGAAAATACAGACAAGATCATAAAAATGTTGGCTACATCTAAATTCAAGTCCAAATTCAAGTCTGCAATTTAAAGCACTTCAAAAACAAGAACTGAGCCCAGAATTGAGGCCTCTCAGTCAGCTGGGGTTGGACCCAACCAACCAAGCTGAGCCCAGAATCGAGCCCTCTCAGTCAGCTGGTGTTGGACCCAACCAACCAAGCTGAGCCCAGAATCGAGCCCTCTCAGTCAGCTGGTGTTGGACCCAACCAACCAAGCTGAGCCCAGAAACGAGCCCTCTCAGTCAGCTGGTGTTGGACCCAACCAACCAAGCTGAGCCCAGAATCGAGCCCTCTCAGTCAGCTGGTGTTGGACCCAACCAACCAAGCTGAGCCCAGAATCGAGCCCTCTCAGTCAGCTGGTGTTGGACCCAACCAACCAAGCTGAGCCCAGAAACGAGCCCTCTCAGTCAGCTGGTGTTGGACCCAACCAACCAAGATGAGCCCAGAATCGAGCCCTCTCAGTCAGCTGGTGTTGGACCCAACCAACCAAGCTGAGCCCAGAATCGAGCCCTCTCAGTCAGCTGGTGTTGGACCCAACCAACCAAGCTGAGTCCAGAATCGAGCCCTCTCAGTCAGCTGGTGTTGGACCCAAACAACCAAGCTGAGCCCAGAATCGAGCCCTCTCAGTCAGCTGGTGTTGGACCCAACCAACCAAGATGAGCCCAGAATCAAGCCCTCTCAGTCAGCTGGTGTTGGACCCAACCAACCAAGCTGAGCCCAGAAACGAGCCCTCTCAGTCAGCTGGTGTTGGACCCAACCAACCAAGCTGAGTCCAGAATCGAGCCCTCTCAGTCAGCTGGTGTTGGACCCAAACAACCAAGCTGAGCCCAGAATCGAGCCCTCTCAGTCAGCTGGTGTTGGACCCAACCAACCAAGATGAGCCCAGAATCGAGCCCTCTCAGTCAGCTGGTGTTGGACCCAACCAACCAAGCTGAGACCAGAAACGAGCCCTCTCAGTGAGCTGGTGTTGGACCCAACCGACCAAGCTGAGCCCAGAAACGAACCCTCTCAGTCAGCTGGTGTTGGACCCAACCGACCAAGCTGAGCCCAGAAACGAGCCCTCTCAGTCAGCTGGTGTTGGACCCAACCGACCAAGCTGAGCCCAGAAACGAACCCTCTCAGTCAGCTGGTGTTGGACCCAACCGACCAAGCTGAGCCCAGAAACGAACCCTCTCAGTCAGCTGGTGTTGGACCCAACCGACCAAGCTGAGCCCAGAAACGAACCCTCTCAGTCAGCTGGTGTTGGACCCAACCAACAAAGCTGAGCCCAGAAACGAACCCTCTCAGTCAGCTGGTGTTGGACCCAAACAACCAAGCTGAGCCCAGAATCGAGCCCTCTCAGTCAGCTGGTGTTGGACCCAACCAACCAAGATGAGCCCAGAATCGAGCCCTCTCAGTCAGCTGGTGTTGGACCCAACCAACCAAGCTGAGCCCAGAAACGAGCCCTCTCAGTCAGCTGGTGTTGGACCCAACCAACCAAGCTGAGCCCAGAAACGAGCCCTCTCAGTCAGCTGGTGTTGGACCCAACCAACCAAGCTGAGCCCAGAAACGAACCCTCTCAGTCAGCTGGTGTTGGACCCAACCAACCAAGCTGAGCCCAGAAACGAGCCCTCTCAGTCAGCTGGTGTTGGACCCAACCAACCAAGCTGAGCCCAGAAACGAGCCCTCTCAGTCAGCTGGTGTTGGACCCAACCAACCAAGCTGAGCCCAGAAACGAACCCTCTCAGTCAGCTGGTGTTGGACCCAACCAACCAAGCTGAGCCCAGAAACGAACCCTCTCAGTCAGCTGGTGTTGGATCCAACCAACCAAGCTGAGCCCAGAAACGAACCCTCTCAGTCAGCTGGTGTTGGACCCAACCAACCAAGCTGAGCCCAGAAACGAACCCTCTCAGTCAGCTGGTGTTGGACCCAAACAACCAAGCTGAGCCCAGAATCGAGCCCTCTCAGTCAGCTGGTGTTGGACCCAACCAACCAAGATGAGCCCAGAATCGAGCCCTCTCAGTCAGCTGGTGTTGGACCCAACCAACCAAGCTGAGCCCAGAAACGAGCCCTCTCAGTCAGCTGGTGTTGGACCCAACCAACCAAGCTGAGCCCAGAAACGAACCCTCTCAGTCAGCTGGTGTTGGACCCAACCAACCAAGCTGAGCCCAGAAACGAGCCCTCTCAGTCAGCTGGTGTTGGACCCAACCAACCAAGCTGAGCCCAGAAACGAACCCTCTCAGTCAGCTGGTGTTGGACCCAACCAACCAAGCTGAGCCCAGAAACGAACCCTCTCAGTCAGCTGGTGTTGGACCCAAACAACCAAGCTGAGCCCATAAACGAACCCTCTCAGTCAGCTGGTGTTGGACCCAACCAACCAAGATGAGCCCAGAATCGAGCCCTCTCAGTCAGCTGGTGTTGGACCCAACCAACCAAGCTGAGCCCAGAATCGAGCCCTCTCAGTCAGCTGGTGTTGGACCCAACCAACCAAGCTGAGCCCAGAATCGAGCCCTCTCAGTCAGCTGGTGTTGGACCCAACCAACCAAGCTGAGCCCAGAAACGAGCCCTCTCAGTCAGCTGGTGTTGGACCCAACCAACCAAGCTGAGCCCAGAATCGAGCCCTCTCAGTCAGCTGGTGTTGGACCCAACCAACCAAGCTGAGCCCAGAAACGAGCCCTCTCAGTCAGCTGGTGTTGGACCCAACCAACCAAGCTGAGCCCAGAATCGAGCCCTCTCAGTCAGCTGGTGTTGGACCCAACCAACCAAGCTGAGCCCAGAAACGAGCCCTCTCAGTCAGCTGGTGTTGGACCCAACCAACCAAGCTGAGCCCAGAATCGAGCCCTCTCAGTCAGCTGGTGTTGGACCCAACCAACCAAGCTGAGCCCAGAAACGAGCCCTCTCAGTCAGCTGGTGTTGGACCCAACCAACCAAGCTGAGCCCAGAAACGAACCCTCTCAGTCAGCTGGTGTTGGACCCAACCAACCAAGCTGAGCCCAGAAACGAGCCCTCTCAGTCAGCTGGTGTTGGACCCAACCAACCAAGCTGACACCAGCTTCAAAAGAAAGAATATCAATAAACAAAATCATGAACCAATCAAAGGAGTCATATTTACAACATTGGAAAACAAAACAAAATCCCAAAGCCGACTAAATTGCTATTTGGCCCTAAACAGAGAAAATGAATTGGCTGATTATCTCTACTCTGTCAGAGATACGAAGCAGAGACACTTACCAAGTAGAAAGCAGCTCACAGATTACTGCACCTGTACATAGCCCACCTATAATTTAGCCCAAACAACTACCTCTTTCCCAACTGTATTTAATTTATTTATTTATTTTGCTCCTTTGCACCCCATTATTTGTATTTCTACTTTGCACATTCTTCCACTGCAAAACTACCATTCCAGTGTTTTACTTGCTATATTGTATTTACCTTGCCACCATGGCCTTTTTTGCCTTTATACCTCCCTTCTCACCTCATTTGCTCACATTGTATATAGACTTGTTTATACTGTATTATTGACTGTATGTTTGTTTTACTCCATGTGTAACTCTGTGTCGTTGTATCTGTCGAACTGCTTTGCTTTATCTTGGCCAGGTCGCAATTGTAAATGAGAACTTGTTCTCAACTTTCCTACCTGGTTAAATAAAGGTAAAATAAATAAATAAAATAAATAAAAAGTACAGGCTCAGTGACCACCGATTGGCAATAGAAACCGGCAGACATAAAAACACATGGCTACCCAAAGAGGAGCGTGTATGTGGTCACTGCACAACAGGGGAGGTAGAAACAGAGATCTACTTTCTCCTTTACTGTGATATATATTCCTCACCAAGAGATTCATTATTCACAGAAATGACGACATTTATTCCAAATTTGAACTTATTAAACACAGGAGGAGGAGAGAGAGCGAGAGATAGAGAAAGAGAGAGAGAGAGGAGAGATGGAGGAGAGAGAGATAGAGGAGAGATAGAAGAGAGAGAGATAAAGATAGAGGGAAGAGAGAGAGAGAGAAAGAGAGGAGAGAGAGAAAGAGAGAGAGAGGAAAGCTCACTCACTACATCAAATAATGGTAGCTGGCAAAAGGAGGATAACATCCACGATCAAAGGAGAAAGAGGAAGTGGGAGTAGTGCATTTACATTCATAATGAATCACCACAGACACACACACACGCTGACACACACACGCTGACACACACACGCTGACACACACACATGCTGACACACACACGCTGACACACACACACACACTGACACACACACACACACTGACACACACACGCTGACACACACACGCTGACACACACACACTGACACACACACGCTGACACACACACGCTGACACACACACATGCTGACACACACACGCTGACACACACACACTGACACACACACAAGGTTGGACATAAATTCAGATAAAAAGAAGCGAACAGGCCTCTTTCTCCTCCAGGATGTCTCTGATAAAGTAGAACATTAACACAAAGAACATCCTGCTGCTTCCATCACAGTAGCTCTCACTCTCTCTTTTTCTCCTCTACTCTCTCTCTCTCTCTCTCTCTCTCTAACTCTCTCTTTCTCTCCTCTACTCTCTCTCTCCTCCTCCTTCTATTCCCACTCTCTGCCCCCTCCATCTCCCTCTCTCTCTCTCTCTCAATTCAATTCAATTCAATTCAATTCAAGGGCTTTATTGGCATGGGAACATGTGTTAACATTGCCAAAGCAAGTGAGGTAAACAACATACAAAGTGAATATATAAAGTGAAAAACAACAAAAATTAACAGTAAACATTACACATACAGAGGTTTCAAAACAGTAAAGACATTACAAATGTCATATTATATACAGTGCCTTGCGAAAGTACTCGGCCCCCCTGAACTTCGCGACCCCCTGCCACATCTCAGGCCCCAAACACAAAGATACAAAACTGTATCTTTCTGTGAAGAACCAACAACAAGTGGGACACAATCATGAAGTGGAACGACATCCATTGGACACTTCTCTCTCTTTCTCACTCTCTCTCTCTTTCTCTCTCTTTCTCACTCTCTCTCTCTCTCTCACTCTCTCTCTCTCTCTCTCTCTCTCCTCTCTATCTCATCTCTCTCTCTCTCTCTTTCTCTCTCTCTCTCTCATCTCTCTCTCTCTCCTCTCTCTCTCTCTCTCACTCTCTCCTCTCTCTCTCTCTCTCGCTCCTCTCTCTCTCTCTCCTCTCTCTCCTCTCTCTCTCTCTCTCTCCTCTCTCGCTCTCTCTCTCTCTCTCTAGCTCTCTCTTTCTCTCCTCTACTCTCTCTCTCTCTCAATGCAATTCAATTTAATGGCTTTATTGGCATGGGAAACATGTGTTAACATTGCCAAATCAAGTGAAGTAGATAACAAACAAAGGTGAAAAAAAAACAATAAAAATGAACAGTAAACATTACACTCACAGAAGTTCCAAAAGAATAAAGACATTTCAAATGTCATATCATGTCTCTATACAGTGTTTAAACAATGTATAGCAAGGGCATGCTCACTGAGTGCATCTCAGTCCTCCTGTGGGCAGGTCTTCTCTTGAAAACCAGGTCTGTCTACGCCGTACAGTCAAAGCTTTCCTTCATTTTGGGTCAGTCACAGTGGTCAGGTATTCTTCCACTGTGTACTCTCTGTTTAGGGCCAAATAGCATTCTAGTTCTAGTTGCTCTGTTCTTTTGTTAATTCTTTCAAATTTTTCAAGTAATTATTTTTTAGTTTTCTCGTGATTTGGTTGGGTCAAATTGCGTTGCTGTCCTGGGGCTCTGTGGTGTCTGTTTGTGTTTATGAACAGAGCCCCAGGGCCAGCTTGCTTAGGAGGCTCTTCTCCAGGTTCATCTCTCTGTAGGTGATAGCTTTGTTATGGAAGGTTTGGGAATCACTTCCTTTTAGGTGGTTGTAGAATTTAACGTCTCTTTTCTGGATTTTGATAATTACCCAGCTAGCACAGTGGATCTGTGCTATCCCCGACTCTGGCTGAGAGTCGGGGCACTCGACTGAGAGTCAGACTTCGGCAGTATAACTTATGGCTAGGATGCGGGGATTGACCTCGGGCCTATTCCGGTGAGAGTTATCTGGCCCAAATGTATTACCTGGCGCTCGGGCCGATTGGGGCTACTCTCAGGCAGATGATTACACAGGCTGCTTTATATAATTAACATTTCATTATTTATTTATTTTTCCATATTTTGTCATTGTTTCTGTAATCCCCAAAAAATTAACATTTAAATTAAATTCTTTAAGAGTCCTGTTTAAGTATTATTTTAGTATTTTGATACTTTGTGCAAATTGATAAGCATTAAAAACTTTGCTCCCAAGTGGCGCAGCGGTCTAAGACACTGCACCAAAGTGCAAACTGTGTGGGACAGATGTTGCTGTCCGCGACCGGGAGACTCATGAGATCACGTATAATTGGCCAAGCATCGTCCGGCTTAGTGGAGGGTTTGGCTTGCCGGGATGTCCTTGTCTCATCACGCTCTGGCGACTCCTGCGGTGGGCCAGGCGCATGCACATTGTTGCGGCTGGCTTCCGGGTTAAGCGAGCATTGTGTCAGGAGGCAGTGCGGCTTGGCGAAGTTGTGTTTTGGAGGACACACGGCTCTCGACCTTCACCTCTCCCGAGGCTGTATGGGAGTTGCAGCGATGGGACAAGACAATTGGATATTACGAAAAGGGGGTAAAACATAAATAAATAACATTATTTAAAAAACATTTTGGATGGGTATAATTTGTATGTATAAAATGTACAATTGTAATATTTAAAATTACTAAATCGGGTCATTTTGTTTACATTTATTTAAAATTGCATCGGGCCGCTTCTGGGGGATTCTGGTAATATGCCGGTCAAAGTCAGCTGAATTCTGGGAGATGGAAACGGCCCAATGTACTTGGACCGATTCTGGGCAGTCATTAATTTTGATTCCAGGCCGAGTCCGACACCCGATTCCGGGCCGATTCAATCAGTTCCGGACACCGGAAGAGGGCTGCTTCTGGGCCGATTCCTCCATGTTAGCTGGGTAGCGGGTAGCGGCCTAATTCAACTCTGCATGTATTATTTGGTGTTTTACATTGTACACAGAGAATATTTGGTGTTTGTCC
Source organism: Oncorhynchus mykiss (assembly GCF_057628025.1). NCBI lineage: Eukaryota > Metazoa > Chordata > Actinopteri > Salmoniformes > Salmonidae > Oncorhynchus > Oncorhynchus mykiss. Next base: position 10,199,623 of record NC_143036.1, on the reverse strand, counting down.
CATTTTGTGAATCTTTGGTTGGTAAAGAACTCACAACCATAAAGGGCAATGGGTTCTATTACTGATTCAAGTATTTTAAGCCAGATCCTAATTGTATGTCGAATTTTATGTTATTTTTGATGAAATCGAAGGCCCTTCTTGCCTTGTTTCTCAGATCGTTCACAGCTTTGTGGAAGTTACCTGTATCACTGATGTTTAGACCGAGGTAGGTATAGTTTTTTGTGTGCTCTAGGGCAACGGTGTATAGATGGAGTTTGAATTTGTAGTCCTGGCAATTGGACCTTTTTTGGAACACCGCTATTTTTGTCTTACTGATATTTACTGTCAGGGCCCAGGTCTGACAGAATCTGTTCAGAATATCTAAGTGCTGCTGTAGGCCCTCCTTGGTTGGTGACAGAAGCACCAGATCATCAGCAAACAGTAGACATTTGACTTCAGATTCTAGTAGGGTGATGCCGGAGGGTGGGGCTTAAGCTGCATCCCTGTCTCACCCCACAGCCCTGTGGAAAGAAATGTGTGTGGTTTTTGCCAATTTTACACAAACACTTGTTGTTTGTGGATATACATTTTCTAATGTCCTATGTTTTTTTTCCCCAACACCACTTTCTATTAATTTGTAAAGCAGACCCTCATGCCAAATTGAGTTAAAAGCTTTTTTGAAATCAACAAATCATGAGAAGACTTTGCCTTTGTTTTGGTTTGTTTGTTTGTCAATTAGGGTGTGCAGGGTGAATGCGTGGTCTGTCGTACAGTAATTTGGTAATTACCTCTCTCCCTCTGTTGGTCTCTCTCTCTCTCTCTCTCTCTCTCTCTCTCTCTCTCTCTCTCTCTCTCTCTGTCCCTACATTCTGCTGTCTGTTTTATTCTTCCTTTTGGTTAGTAAGGGAATCAAACAGAGAATAACCCAGACTGTGGGAATGAATGGGACTGGGTCAGGGAACATCAGTTTGCAACAAAACTTGAGCTCCAATATCTTACAATGAGACATCAAACAGCAGCCAATGTCAATGAAAGGAGAGTGAAGAAATGAGACAGCCCTGGAGAGACAGCCCTGGAGAGACAGCCCTGGAGAGACAGCTATGATTTAGTATCCCAATAATCACAGAACGGAATCAGAGAGGAGTCCATAACAGAAGTGCAGGAGGATGTGTGTGTGTGTGTGTGTGTGTGTGTGTGTGGGTGTGTGTGTGTGTGTGTGTGTGTGTGTGTGTGTGTGTTCGGGTACTAGAGGTCCACCGATTATGATTTTTTAATACCGATACCGATTATTGGAGGACCAAAAAAGCCGATACTGATTAATCGGCCGATTTATTTATTTATTTATTTGTAATAATGACAATTACAACAATACTGAATTAACAATTATTTTAACTTAATATAATACATCACTAAAATCAATTTAGCCTCAAGTAAATAATGAAACATGTTCAATTTGGTTTAAATAATGCAAAAACAAAGTGTTGGAGAAGAAAGTAAAATTGCAATATGTGCCATGTAAGAAAGCTAACATTTCAGTTCCTTGCTCAGAACATGAGAACATATGAAAGCTGGAGGATCCTTTAAGCATGAGTCTTCAATATTCCCAGGTAAGAAGTTTTAGGTTGTAGTTATTATAGGAATTATAGGACTATTTCCCTCTATACCATTTGTATTTCATTAACCTTTGACTATTGGATGTTCTTACTTTAGTATTGCCAGTGTAACAGTATAGCTTCCGTCCCTTTCCTCGCTCCTCCCTGGGCTCGAACCAGCAACACAACGACAACAGCCACCATCGAAGCAGCGTTACCCATGCAGAGCAAAGGGAACAACTACTTGAAGGCTCAGAGCAAGTGACGTTTGAAACGCTATTAGTGCGCGCTAACTAGCTAGCCATTTCACTTCGGTTACACCAACCGATTAATCGGTCGACCTCTAGTGTGTACTGACTGTGCACATGTTCGTAATGATGGATCCCTGTTAAGATTAGTAGGTCAATTTATTATTTCCTCCCACTCCAAACAGATGAGCTCTGTGCTATGTCTGTGTCTGTGTGTGTGTGTGTGTGTGTGTGTGTGTGTGTGTGTGTGGGGGGGGGGGGTCCCAGTGGCAGACATTTAATGAAACAGCTTCAGGTCAGCTGGTTACAGCGCAGATTTATCACTGGGCGCTGGCATCGCTTAACCCAGCACGTTCTCAAGGCCAAGCAGCCTCAAGGAGATTCACACACACACACACACACACATACACACAGAGGAGAAAAAGAGGATAAGATAAGGTGTTTGAGAGGCTAGAAACATCTGAGAGAAACAGCTGACTCAGAGAAAAGAAGCTGATTTAATAAGGACCCAGCAGGGGTCCGGCCATAGGTGCTGATTGTTCCTCAATACAATGAAGAGAGACTAGAGTGGGAAGATGGGAGAAAAGGAGAAATTCATCTGCCCATCTATCCCTCAGCCATTCAATCCCATTTAAATACAAATATTGATCTTGATGATAAAATGCTTTTTGTTATACACACCATTTCCAGATACACTGCTGCTCAACAAACATGGTTACTAAGATGTTACTATGATGGGTGTTACACAGTGGAGGCTGCTGAGGGGAGGACGGCTCATAATAATGGCTGGAATTAAGCATTAAACATATGGAAACCCCTTCACCCCTCCACCCCTTCCACCCTCCCCCGTCCACCCCTCCCACCCTTCACCCCTCCAGCGCCCTTCATAACAACAACCTGGAAGGAGAGGAGAAGAGAGTAGAGGAGAGGGGAGAAGGCGAAGGAGAGGAGAGGGAGAGGAGAGAGGGATGGGGAAAGGGAGAGTGAGGAGAAGAGGGGAGAGAGGAGAGGAATGGGGAGAGGGGAGGAGAGGAGAGGGAAGAAGGAGAGGAGAGAGGAGAGGAATGGGGAGAGGGGAGGAGAGGAGAGGGGAGAAGGAGAGGGAGAGGAGAGGGGAAAAGGAGAGGAGAGAGGGATGGGGAAAGGGAGAGTGAGGAGAGGAGGGGAGAGAGGAGAGGAATGGGGACAGGGGAGGAGAGGAGAGGGGAGAAGGGAGAAGGAGAGGGAGAGGAGAGGGGAGAAGGAGAGGAGAATGGGGAGAGGAGAGGAGTAGAGAGGAAGAGGAGAGGGAGAGGGAGAGGAGAGGGATGGGGAGAGGAGAAGAGAAGGGAGGAGAGGAAGGCAGTATTCTATGGCACTTCCTTTCTCTCTCCTGTGAGCCATTATCGTCTTCCTGTGAGCCTTTATCGTCTTCTTGTGAGCCATTATGGTCTTCTTGTGAGCCAGTATCGTCTTCCTTTGAGCCATTATCGTCTTCTTGTGAGCCAGTATCGTCTTCTTGTGAGCCATTATCGTCTTCTTGTGAGCCAGTATCGTCTTCTTGTGAGCCAGTATCGTCTTCTTGTGAGCCATTATCGTCTTCTTGTGAGCCAGTATCGTCTTCCTTTGAGCCATATATCGTCTTAATGTGAGCCAGTATCGTCTTCATGTGAGCCATATATCGTCTTCTTGTGAGCCATATTTCGTCTTCCTGTTTGAGTGAGCAGACTACAGAGCAGATACAGCCTTCCACATCTCCTTTCCTCTCTACAGCCACATGTGGTAGGGTCCCTTCTCCCTTTGTCAACTCAGGCTTAGAGCTTGTCAACTCAGGCTTCAAAAGCTTACAGTATTCATCCCCAACAACAGGGGAAAAAAATTAAACACAGTAAATAGGCCCAGCCATGGACATTGTTTTTCCTTACTGCACTTGCTAACCATGCAGGCAGGCAAACACGCAACACTGATCACACACACACACACGCACGCACACACACAGACACACACACACACACACACACACACACACACACACAGATTTCTAATGTCTTTGCAGCCTCCCAGGTATTAACAGTGATTGGATCAGCCTACGTTAAACAGGCACAAACCATGTGTTCCATATAGAATAGAACATCAGATTAGTCCATGCCCCTAATGGATCTATTACAGTCACAAGAACCCCCCTCCCCCCGCAAACGTATGCTGACACACACACACACACACACACACACAAACACACACACACACACAAACACACACACACACACACACACACACACACACACACACACACACACACACACACACACACACACACACACACACACTGATTAATAATCTCCCTGAGATGTAGAAGTGGTTGATCAGACTAATTAACTACTGTCATTAATCACTACAGCACAGTGAGAGAGAGAAAGACACAGAGAGAGAGAGAGAGAGAGAGAGAGAGAGAGAGGGAGAGAGAGAGAGAGAGAGAGAGAGAGAGAGAGAGAGAGAGAGAGAGAGAGAGAGAGAGAGAGAGAGAGAGAGAGAGAGAGAGAGAGAGAGAGAGAGAGAGAGAGAGGGAGAGAGAGAGAGAGAGAGAGAGAGAGAGAGAGAGAGAGAGAGAGAGAGAGAGAGAGAGAGAGAGAGAGAGAGAGAGAGAGAGAGAGAGAGAGAGAGAGGGAGAGAGAGAGAGAGAGAGATAGAGAGAGAGAGAGAGAGAGAGAGAGAGAGAGAGAGAGAGAGAGAGAGAGAGACAGAGAGAGAGAGAGAGAGAGAGAGAGAGAGAGAGAGAGAGAGAGAGAGAGAGAGAGAGAGAGAGAGAGAGAGAGAGAGAGAGAGATGTCATAACTGTAATCTGCTTTACTGATTTTGTAGCACTTCAGTTGATTGTGTTCATATCCTCTTGAATGTTTGATTGGCTGGTATGAGCTGGAACAACAACTGTTAGAATCGTGTTCCACTACTGGTCAAAAGTTTTAGAACGCCTACTCATTCAAGGTTTTTTCTTAATTTTGACTATTTTCTACAATGTAGAATAATAGTGAAGACATCAAAACTAGGAAATAACACATATGGAATCATGTAGTAACCCAAAAAGTGTTAAACAAATCAAAATATATTTTATATTCTAGATTCTTTAAATAGCCTCTCTTTGCTTTGATCACAGTGGCATCATTAAAATTGAAGACTTATTTTATCAAATCAATTCTCTATAATTATTATTACGTGATTAAACTAATCATGTAAATGGAATTAACTAGGAAGTCGGGGCACCAAGGAAAATCTTCAGATTACAAAGTTATAATTTTCTGATTATAACTCTTCAGATATTTTAATTAGTCTTCTAATTAATGAATTATTATTTACCTCACGTCAGTCTCATTCCAAACGTTGTAAGTTGTTGGTTATCTGCACGAACACAGCCTTAACTATCAATCATCCATACACAAATTGGCTTATTTATTTATTTATTATTTACGTTTCACAGAAACGCATAAACAAACAGTAGGTATTAGTTACTAACAAGGATAGGGAAGATTCCCTAGTGGGCTAATCCGATATGACGGCTTGGTGGACAAAAGGAAGTGGGTGTGGAATGAGAGAGCGGGAAAGACAACAGGGATCACGTCCTATATCGACATAACCCGAAAGGTCACTCAGCAAGGAAGAAGCCACTGCTCCAAAAACGCCAGAAAAAAGCCAGACTACAGTTTTGCAACTGCACATGGGGACAAAGATCGTACTTTTTGGAGAAATGTCCTCTGGTCTGATGAAACAAAATATAACTATTTGGCCATAATGACCATCGTTATGTTAGGAGGAAAAACGAGGAGGCTTGCAAGCCAAAGAACACCATCCCAACCATGAAGCACGGGGGTGGCAGCAGCATTGTGTGGGGGTGCTTTGCTACAAGAGGGACTGGTGCACTTCATAAAATAGATGGCATCATGAGGATGGAAAATTATGTGGATATACTGAAGCAACATCTCAAGACATCAGTCAGTAAGTTAAAGCTTGGTCTCAAATGGGTCTTCCAAATGGACAATGACCCCAAGCATACTTCCAAAGTTGTGGCAAAATGGCTTAAGGACAACAAAGTCAAGGTATTGGAGTGGCCATCACAAAGCCCTGACCTAAATCCTATAGAAAATTTGTGGGCAGAACTGAAAAAGTGTGTGTGATCAAGGAGGCCTACAAACCTGACTCAGATACACCAGCTCTGTCAGGAGGAATGGGCCAAAATTCACCCAACTTAGTGTGGGAAGCTTGTGGAAGGTAACCCTAAATGTTTGACCCAAGTAAAGCAATTTAAAGGCAATGCTACCAAATACCAATTGAGTGCATGTTAACTTCTGACCCACTGGGAATGTGATGAAAGAAATAAAAGCTGAAATAAATCATTCTCTCTAGTATTAATCTGACATTTCACATTCTTAAAATAAAGTGGTGATCCTAACTGACCTAAGACAGTGAATTTTTACTAGGATTAAATGTCAGGAATTGTGAAAAACTGAGTTAAAATTTATTTGGCTAAAGTGTATGTAAACTTCCGACTTCAACTGTATGTTCCTTCATCATTAATCAAGATGTTAACTATCCCTCCTTCTCTCCTCTTCTCCTTCTCCCTCTCTCCTCCCTCTCACCTCCTCCTTCTCCCTCTCTCCTCCTCCTCTCCTCCTTCACCCGCTCTCCTCCTCCTCCCTCTCGCTTTCTCCTCCCTCTCTCCTCCTCCTCCTCTCCCTCTCTCCTCCTCTTCCTCCTTCTCTCTCTCTCCTCCTCCTCCTTCTCCCTCTCTCCTCCTCCTCCTCCCTCTCTCCTCCTTCTCCTGTCCCATCATATTCACCTTAGGGGACAGTCAGGGCCCCATGCAGTAGCCATATGTGTTTCAGATTATGGTCAATAATTGATTGATTGAAATCTTGAGATTCTTGTCTGAATTATAAAACTCAGATATCAGTTCCATCTTTCACCCCCATTACATCTCTGTGGAGAATCACTGAGGGAATAACACAGTGAAAGGCTTTGGCATGTAGAATTCATTTTCACTCTGGGATGCACACAGACAGTAGTATTCCCTGAATTTGAATATAAACTGTAAGGACAGCTGTATGTATGAAATGGGCCAAAATGAATATGGGCACACAATCCTTTATCAGTGCTTGATTAGGAGGATTATAAGGCTTACATAACCTCACAGTTGGGTCAAAAGCAAAACAGAACCCCTCCTCCTTTCCCTTTCAGAGTTTGTCTGAAATGAGGGGTCTGAGGGGGGAGTCTGAAGGGAGGAGTCTGAAGGGAGGAGTCTGAAGGGAGGAGTCTGAAGGGAGGAGTCTGAAGGGAGGAGTCTGAAAGGAGGGGTCTGAATTAAGGGGTCTGAAGGAGGAGTCTGAAGGGAGGAGTCTGAAATGAGGAGTCTGAAGGGAGGGGCCTGAAATGAGGGATTTGAAAGGAGGAGTCTGAAGGGAGGAGTCTGAAATGAGGGATTTGAAAGGAGGAGTCTGAAGGGAGGAGTCTGAAGGGAGGAGTCTGAAGGGAGGAGTCTGAAGGGAGGGGTCTGAATGGAGGGGTCTGAAGGGAGGGGTCTAAAGGGAGGAGTCTGAAGGGAGGAGTCTGAAGGGAGGAGTCAGAAGGGAGGAGTCTGAATGGAGGGGTCTGAAGGGAGGAGTCTGAAGGGTGGAGTCTGAATGGAGGGGTCTGAAGGGAGGAGTCTGAAGGGTGGAGTCTGAAGGGAGGGGCCTAAAGGGAGGAGTCTGAAGGGAGGAGTCTGAAGGGTGGAGTCTGAATGGAGGGGTCTGAAGGGAGGAGTCTGAAGGGTGGAGTCTGAAGGGAGTGGCCTAAAGGGAGGAGTCTGAAGGGAGGAGTCTGAAGGGAGGAGTCTCAGCCTTACCTCTCCTCCTCTCTGTCTACTGTACAGGCCACTACCCTGCTCTCAGCCTCTCTCTCTCAGCTGAGCAGATCATTCCTGACGAGATTAACATATTTACATGGCTGAGCAGATCATTCCTGATGAGATTATCTAACATTGTAACAGGCAGCAAACTGTCAATTCTCTGCTCAGAACAGCAGATGTTTCATGACGTTTGATGACAACATAAATCAATGGCTTTGCAACAATAATAGATCCAATCATCGTGGTACTGCTAGAGTCAAGTCAGGTGAGCCTTTAAACTGATTTCTCTGTAAGATTATCCATGTAAGTGTACAGGTGCAGCTAAAGTGCTTTAATGAACGCTTTAGGGAATGTTACAAACACCATCTGTCAAAATCACAATCCACCTCAAAAACACAATTACACGCTACTCTGAAACATTTCCGATGGGAGCACTTCAGAACATTTCAGGGGCTTGACGGGAAAAAATGAAAGACCGGAAAAGCTTTAGTTTCACGTTGTATTAATGGCATGTACAGGATACACATAGTATAGATGAGGGGATTTAAATCCTGACCCCTAGGTCCAGAGCCGGCACGCTTTCTGTTCTACCTGTTCTAAGTAATTGCAGCCACCTGGTGTCCCAGTTCTAAAAATCCGTCCCTGGTTAGAGGAGAACAATTAAACAAAAACAGTGGAACTGGCTTTTTGAAGTGCAGAGTTCCGTTTGAGGAGAATACAACGTCCAACAAAATGCTTACTTGTGGGTTCCTAGGCTCAGTAGAATAGAACGTGTTTTAGCATCAGTATAATACAGGATGACACAATGTACAGTCCAAAATATGTATCAGAGAAGGAGGGATTTGGGGGCAAGTGTTTCAATTCCACAGTATTAGCAATAGTAAAGAGTCTGGTAGCAACAGGTGTGGTGTGTGTGTAGCATGAATGTATATACTGTATATATGTGTGTGTGTGTACAGTGCATTCAGAAAGTATTCAGACCCCCTTCACTTTTCCCACATTTTGTTTCATTATAGCCTCATTCTAAAATCGATTAAATAGTTCTCTGGTGTTTGGAGGAGTATGGATGCATTGCTATAGTAGTGGCACAGTGTTATGATGGGGCTGCAGCCCGGGTTCTCTGGTGTTTGGAGGAGTATGGATGCACTGCTATAGTAGTGGCACAGTGTTATGATGGGCTGCAGCCCGGGTTCTCTGGTGTCTGGAGGAGTATGGATGCATTGCTATAGTAGTGGCACAGTGTTATGATGGGGCTGTCGTCAGGGTCTCTGGTGTTTGGAGGAGTATGGATGCACTGCTATAGTAGTGGCACAGTGTTATGATGGGGCTGCCCTCACGGCCTCTGGTCTAAATGGATTACAAGCCAAGGTCAAAGAAACCATCCGTCAGGTTCTGTTCATCTAGTGCACATATGTCAGAGTCAAGGCCCGCGGGCCACATCCGGCCCGCAAGAAGGTTTTTTACGGCCCCTGGGATGATCTTGATTTATTATTAGAACCGGCCCGCAGCAAGCCGGCAGCCCGCAGATCTTTTACACGCACCAATACTACATTTCCCACAATGCAAAGGTGACGCACCGAGCAGTAGGCTGCTTCATTTCAATATTTATTGGCACAGCAGTCGTCAGCATCACAGTAAAATTAACTTTCAGATACCCATCAAAAATGGCAAAACGGAAGGTGGATACTGAGAACCGGGGGTTTCAAACAAGGTGGGAGTCGGAGTATATGTTCACGAAGGTAGCTGGAAAACCTGTGTGTCTTCTGTGTGGAGAAAGTGTGGCGGTACTGAAAGAGTATAATCTGAGACGACATTATGAAACGAAACACGCGGACAAAAACAAGAATATGGACATGGAACAAAGGCTACAAAAGGCAGAGGAATTAAAACGAGGCCTCAAATCTCGACAGGCTGCTGTCAAGGCCAGTTTTATTTTGGCAGAAGAGATCGCTAAATCAGCCCGGCCATTTACGGAGGGGGATTTCATCAAAAACTGCATGATTAAAGTTTGTGACGAAGTTTGCCCAGAAAAAAGGCAACTCTTTTTAAATGTGAGTCTGAGCAGAAACACCATTGCCGAGAGAGTAGACCAGTTGTCCATCAATCTAAAAGAGCAGCTTGTGAAAAAGGGAAAAGATTTTATTGCATATTCCTTGGCTGTGGATGAGAGCACCGACATTTCTGACATTGCCCAGTTGTCAATTTTCATCCGCGGAGTGGACTCCAGCCTAAGCGTGACAGAGGAGTTTTTGGCTTTACGTCCTATGCATGGCACAACTACGGGGCATGATTTGTATGAAGAGGTGTCAAGATGTGTAAATGAGATGGAGCTGCCTTGGGAAAAACTCGTGGGTTTGACAACCGACGGAGCACCTGCGATGTGTGGACACAGGAGCGGACTGGTGGCGAAGATACGGGAAAAGATGCAAGAGGAAAACGCGACAGGTGAGCTGACAGCTTATCATTGTATCATACACCAGGAAGCGTTGTGCGGTAAAGCCTTGAAAATGGAGCATGTAATGAGCATCATCACGCGCACAGTTAACTTTATCAGAGCCAAAGGTTTGAATCACCGCCAGTTCAAGGCATTTCTGACGGAGTTAGAAACGGAGCATGGTGATTTGCCTTATCACACAGAGGTGCGATGGCTAAGCCAGGGAAAGGTGCTTCAAAGATGTTTCGAGCTTCGTGAGGAGATTTGTCTATTCTTGGACAGCAAAGGGAAAGACACAACACAACTCCGAGACGAAATGTTTCTGTGTGAAATGGCTTTTCTGTGTGACATTACGAGTCATCTGAATGCAATAAACTTGCAGCTGCAGGGTCGGGATCGTGTCATCTCTGATATGTACAGTACAGTGAAGGCATTTAAAACCAAACTGACTCTGTGGGAGACGCAGATGCGGAAAGAAAATTTGAGCCACTTTCCCAGCTGCCAGACCATGAAAGAGAAGCTCTCTACCAGTGCGTTCCCGAGCACACAGTTGGCTGATAAAATAGGTATGCTTACCACTGACTTTCGACGCCGATTTGCTGACTTTGAAGCACAAAAAAGCAGGTTGGAACTGCTCGGTAACCCATTTGCTGTTGACGTGGAAAGCTCACCACCAAACCTCCAAATGGAGTTGATTGACCTCCAATGCAATGATGCACTGAGGGAAAAATATGCGGCAGTGGGTGCTGCGGAGTTTGCCCGTTTCCTCCCCGGCACAATGCCCCAGCTGCGCATCCAGGCTGCTCAAACGTTGTCTATGTTTGGCAGCACATACCTGTGTGAACAACTGTTTTCTTTGATGAACCTGAACAAAACATCACACAGAAGTCGACTTACTGCTGAACACCTCCACTCAATTCTGAGGATTTCTTCAGCTCAGAGCCTTACCCCGAACATTGATGAACTTGTGGAAAAGATGGGACACCACCAAGTATCACCCTCAACCTCAAACAAGTGAACATTACTGTGCAATCACATATTTAGAGTTTTTACTCAGTTCAAGTTTAAAAGTTAAAATTTAATATTTGTTTTCACTGCATGTTACTTCTCCTTAAACAAAGTGTTGTTTTTGATTAATAGATTTTTGCACTTTATTTTTTTGTATTTCAATCCAATTATATTTTAAAAATATTTCAGTTGAGTGGATGATAGAAAATTGCTATTATTGTTTTTTCTTTGAAGTAAATTTAGCCCACTTTTGCTAAAATAGAAAATATAGTCTACTGATGGTGCCTTGAATACCGGTTTCTTTCATTTAATGTTCATGTTATGGGGATATTTATATAAAGGAAATTTGTCTTTTGTGTCTGTTGAAAATTAAAGATTACTGACAGAGCCATAAGAAAATATTGCTTTATTTATCTGATCATATTGTAATATATTTGTTAGGTTTTCAGTAGGTTCAATTAGGTTCACTAGACTATATGCGTCATTTAAAAATTTTTCAATGAACATTCGAACAGTCCGGCCCTCGTCTTGTAGCTGATTTTTTTATTTGGCCCTCCGTCCATTTGACTTTGACACCCCTGATCTAGTGCAATGCGCAGACTCAATCCGGTGATGTCACAAGGTGCTGCAAAATCTTAATGGCCTAGCGGCCTTTATCACAAGATCGGTCAAACGCACAAAACTACTGGATGAAATGGTGGAACTTGTCCTCACGTTTGGTTTGCACTGTGTATGATAAGAGGGAGTAACTCCTAGAGGCCTTTGAATACATAGTGGACCATCATGATGACTGTGATGAAGACAGCTGCAGCCCGGGTTCTCTGGTGTCTGGAGGAGTATGGATGCACTGCTATAGTATGTCATGATGACTGTGATGAAGACAGCTGCAGCCCGGGTTCTCTGGTGTCTGGAGGAGTATGGATGCACTGCTATAGTATGTCATGATGACTGTGATGAAGACAGCTGCAGCCCGGGTTCTCTGGTGTCTGGAGGAGTATGGATGCACTGCTATAGTATGTCATGATGACTGTGATGAAGACAGCTGCAGCCCGGGTTCTCTGGTGTCTGGAGGAGTATGGATGCACTGCTATAGTATGTCATGATGACTGTGATGAAGACAGCTGCAGCCCGGGTTCTCTGGTGTCTGGAGGAGTATGGATGCACTGCTATAGTATGTCATGATGACTGTGATGAAGACAGCTGCAGCCCGGGTTCTCTGGTGTCTGGAGGAGTATGGATGCACTGCTATAGTATGTCATGATGACTGTGATGAAGACAGCTGCAGCCCGGGTTCTCTGGTGTCTGGAGGAGTATGGATGCACTGCTATAGTATGTCATGATGACTGTGATGAAGACAGTTCTGAGTGCAGATGGATACACCTGATGACTCCGACGTGCCGTGTGGGATTTAGCAGAACAGCGAGTTAGACATGCAGTTCTGCCTGTCCAGGAACGACGACTTCTGCAGCAGCACGGAGAGGGAGAAATATACATTTGATTCTATAAACGAGGACACTGTGCGTGAGACCGGGGTTCCGAGAGGGCGAAGGGCATGAAGATGTTCGCGTACGGTACCAACAGCTACAGAGTGGGATCATGTACAACCTTCTCACTCAGCTAAGGAACAGGTTCAAGGACCACGAAAGGCTCATGTTCCAAAATATAGGGAATCCTTCCCCATAATATAGGGAATCCTTCCGCAAAATATAGGGAATCCTCCCCCATAATATAGGGAATCCTTCCCCATAATATAGGGAATCCTTCCCCATAATATAGGGAATCCTTCCCCAAAATATAGGGAATCCTCCCCCATAATATAGGGATTCCTTCCCCATAATATAGGGAATCCTTCCCCAAAATATAGGGAATCCTCCCCCATAATATAGGGAATACTTCCCCATAATATAGGGAATCCTTCCCAAAGCTATGGGACCAACTTTGATCTGCCGTGGCTCAAAACTGTAATCACAGTGATGTACTCCAAGTCTGACTTTGAGGGTAGGAGCCCGGCTGACCTGAGAGTATGTACCAAATGTATCTGCTTACCTGTCTAGTTTTGACCGTTCCCGTATCCACTGCCTCAGACGTAAGGACATTCTCTGACTTACTCCAGGAATACCACCGAGCAGGCCCAACTGTCAGCCTTGGCTTTGATCTCAATGGATCAACTTACTCCAGGAACACCACCGAGCAGGCCCAACTGTCAGCCTTGGCTTTGTTCTCAATGGATCAAGACTTACTCCAGGAACACCACCGAGCAGGCCCAACTGTCAGCCTTGGCTTTGATCTCAATGGATCAAGACTTACTCCAGGAACACCACCGAGCAGGCCCAACTGTCAGCCTTGGCTTTGTTCTCAATGGATCAAGACTTACTCCATGAACACCACCGGGCAGGCCCAACTGTCAGCCTTGGCTTTGATCTCAATGGAGAAAGTACTTTTCTCCGATATAAAATCAAAGGACAAATCATGTGACCCTGACATTGTCCATTTCATAAAGAAGGACTAGAGGATGGACTTTATTTTCACATGCTCACTATCTGGTGAGTGGCAATCTTTTTTTTGTTTTGTTATTGCAGTTCACTTCCTGTTGCTGTCGCTTTGATATAATGCAATAGAAACATTGTTGCATTTGAACTTTATATCATCGGTTATTTTGTGTGCTGAATGTGATAAAATATGTTTGCAATGGGAAGTAATAGCTGGCTGTTCATTTTGTGTGGGAAATGCTAAATTGTTGTGTTTTTGTATTAGGGTCTACTGGCTTGTTATCTGAATGGGCTGCTTATTCTTTAACATAATTTGATGCTGTGTGTGACTGTTTTCTCTCCAGCACGGTACTGAAATAGCTGAGGCAGCGCGCCTGTTTTATTTGCTCTGACTCACAGTAACTGTCCGTGGTCCTGAATCAATAGTCAGACCTATGTGTGGATGAATTTATTCAACCACTGTGAGTGTGACTGTTGTCTTTTGGAACTGCTTGTGAAACGATGTATGGCTTTTCTGCCTTATATGTCATGGTGTCGTACGAATGCACTTAAAAACAATTATTAGATATGTTTTCACATCGCTGCAACTCCCGTACGGACTCGGGAGAGGCGAAGGTCGAGAGCCATGCATCCTCCGAAACAAAACTCTGCCAAGCCGCACTGCTTCTTGACACACTGCTCGCTTAACCTGGAAGCCAGCCGCACCAATGTGTCGGAGGAAACACAGGTACAACTGACGACCGTGTCAGCGTGCATTGCGCCCGGCCCTCCACAGGAATCTCTAGAGCGCGATGGGACAAGGACATCGTCCCCTAACCCGGACGATGCTGGGCCAATTGTGCGTTGCCTCATGGGTTTCCCGGTCGCGGCTGGCTGCAACACAGCCCGGGATCAAACCAGGATCTGTAGTGACGCCTCAAGCACTGCAGTGCCTTAGACCACTGCGCCACTCAAGAGGCCCATTATGAATGCAATTCAAACGGGTTATAGGCGAGCCTAAACAACGTAATTATCAAGCATTAGTTGTAATATGGCTTTTTTTCTGACTTGGTTCCCCCATTATTTACACACACCGCTACTGCTGTGTCACTGTTGTGTCCGTGTGCAATCTCCATGAACTGCACCCCAAAGCACGGCTCAGGCCGGTTGGATTTTGTCATCAAAAAGTATTGCTTTTCCTGCACTAGAGTCTGCACTAGAATATCTGCACTATAATTAAGTCGTGTTCTATTTCTGATATTTTCTTGATTTTGGAATTTGACCTAGTTGACATTGTTCCCCAACTGAAGTCCTATGTTCAATAGTAACGAGTCGCCACTGATGCAGAGGAACATAAACCTGCTAACTCTCTACTGCAGTCCCGTGTTCCCTTCTCTGCTCTCTGAAGTCAACAATCCGACTCCTTTGTTTTGCTGATGTTGAGAGAGAGGTTGTTGTCCTGGCACCAACGCCAGTTCACTTACCTCCTCCCTATAGACTGACACGTTGTGGTTGGTTATCAGGCCTACAACAGCGGTGTTGTAGGCAAACTAGATGGAGTTGGCGTCGTGTAAAACCATGCAGTCATGAGGTGAACAGCAGGTACAGCAGAAGGTTGTGTAAAGAGTCAGTAGGGAAGAGGTGTTGTTGACAATCCTCATATCCTGTGGGCGGTGTCCAGACCCACGGCTCCCGAGCATGGTGACGAGCTTGGAGGGAACAATAGTGTTGTATGCTGAACAGCATTCTCACATACTGTAGGTGTTGCTCTTGTCCAGATGTGTTACGGCCGTGTGAATAGTGATGCAAATGAAATCTTCTGTGGATTTGTTGGTGCGATAAGCTAATTGGAGTGGATCCAGTGTGCCTGGCATGCTGTGGGCCATGACCAGCCTCTCGAAGCACTTCATGAAGACAGGTGAGTGCGATGGGGCAATAGTCATTTGGGCATGTCACCTTGGTTTTCTTGGGCCTTGGGACGTCGGTCTTCTTGAAGCAAGTGGGGACTACAGCCTGGGACAGGGACAGGTTGAAGATGTCCGAGAAGATGCACACTCTGAGGACGCAGCTAGCGATGCCATCTGGGCTTGCGGCTTTGTGAGTATTCACTCTTTTGAGAGCTTTCCTCACATCAGCCTCGGACAGAAATTCACCCGGAGCAGTGAGAGTTTTCCTGGATGGCTCGGTATTGTCTGTCTCAAAGCGGGCACAGAGTGTGTTAAGCTTGTCTGGAAGGGAGGCTTTGGTGGGCACCACACACCTGGATTTACCTTTGTAATAGCCTGTGTGATCTGGCCATATGTGTCGTCAGTCTGAGTTGTTGAACATTGATTCAATTTGTTCAATTTGTATTGTCTTTTTGCATCCTTAATGGATTTGCTTACGTTGTACACATCTCGTGCCACAGAGTCGTCAGGGTTCATTCTGCTCACAAGAAATGCTACAGTACGGACTCTCAGCATGGTATGGATTTCTCCTTTCATCCAGGGTTTTTGGTTGGGGTATATCCGGATTGTTATTGTGGGTGCAACATTATCCACAAATGTCCTAATGAAGCAAGTGACTGACAATGTATATTTCTCAATGTTGATGGATGAGTCCTGGGGGGATGAATCTTTGAACATCAGTAATCTCAAAACAATCATGCAGCATTGAGTCTACCTCCCCTGTCCAGCGCTTCACTATTCTCTGTGTTGGTGGCTCCCTCTTGAGTTGCTTGTAGGCGAGGAATAGGAACAGAGAGATGTGATCTGACTTTCTTCTATGTTTAATTTATTGAATCTCTCCCTCATATTTTTTCCCCCTGTGTTTACCTCAGTTTACCTGGCCAAATAGGTATCTCCAGTACAATAAGACATTCAGGAGAAAAATATGAAAGTGTTCAAAATCTAATTCCCTCTAATCTGTGTTTTTTATTCCCTTACCTCTGTCAAAATAGTTTGACAGTGAAAACATCTGACAACAGGATTGGGGGATAACACGGTTCTCTCAATGTAACAGCTTGATACACCGCATGTATCTCTCTACAGAGATACAAAAAAGCTGTGTGACATTCAATGTTCACCCGATGTGCATTCAATGTTCACCCAATGTGCATTCAATGTTCACCCAATGTGCATTCAATGTTCACCCAATGTGCATTCAATGTTCACCCAATGTGCATTCAATGCTCAGACAATGTCCACTCGGTGATCACTCAATGTGCGTTCAATATTCACTGGTTCGCTGATGGCCACAGCTTTCTAATATTCTGGTTACAGACAGATATTATGACATCGTTTAGAAGATGTCCGTCCACTTAGGGGAAATGACTGTGGTATCATGGGAGATTTAAATGACAGAGATAACTCCCACAAGGTCTCTGGCTGTCACTCAACCAGCTGCTAGCCTGTTAGCCTTCTAGTCTGTTAGCCTACTAGTCTGTTAGTCTGCTAGTCTGTTAGTCTGACAGTCTGTTAGCTTGCCAGTCTGTTAGCCTGCCTGTCTGTTAGTCTTCTAGCCTGTTAGCCTTTTAGGATGGTCCCATCTGTATATGTTGTAGCCAACTCCTCAGTATTGTAATGCATGGCATATGTAAATGACAACAAAAACAGTTGAAGTCGGAAGATTACATACACCTTAGCCAAATACATTTAAACTCAGTTTTTCACCATTCCTGACATTTAATCCTAGAAAAGATTCCCTGTTTTAGGTCAGTTAGGATCACCACTTTATTTTAAGAATGTGAAATGTCAGAATAATAGTAGAGAGGATTATTTCTTTCATCACATTCCCAGTGGGTCAAAAGTTTAAATTCACTCATTTTGTATTTGGTAGCATTGCCTTTAAATTGTTTAACTTGGGTCAAACGTTTCAGGTAGCCTTCCACAACCTTCCCACAATAAGTTGGGTGAATTTTGGCCCATTCCTCCTGACAGAGCTGGTGTAACTGAGTCAGGTTTGAAGACCTCCTTGATCACACACACTTTTTCAGTTCTGCCCACAAAATTGTCTGTAGGATTGAGGTCAGGGCTTTGTGATGGCCACTCCAATACATTAACTTTGTTGTCCTTAAGCCATCTTGTCACAACTTTGGAAGTATGCTTGGGGCCATTGTCCATTTGGAAGACCCATTAGCGACCAAGCTTTAACTTCCTGACTGATGTCTTGAGATGTTGCTTCAATATATCCACATGATTTCCTACCTTATGATACCATCTATTTTGTGAAGTGCACCAGTCCCTCCTGCAGCAAAGCACCCCCACAACATGATTCTGCCACCCCCGTGCTTCACGGTTGGGATAGTATTCTTTGGCTTGCAAGCCTCTCCCTTTTTCCTCCAAACATAACGATGGTCATTGTGGCCAAACAGTTCTATTTTTGTTTCATCAGACCAGAGGACATTTCTCCAAAAAGTATGATATTTTTCCCCATGTGCAGTTGCAAAACCGTAGTGGCTTTTTTATGTTGGTTTTGGAGCAGTGGCTTCTTCCTTGCTGAGCTGTCTTTCAGGTTATGTCGATATAGGACTCGTTTTACTGTGGATATAGATACTTATGTACCTGTTTCCTCCAGCATCTTCACAAGGTCATTTGCTGTTGTTCTGGGATTGATTTGCACTTCTCGCACCAAAGTACATTCATCTCTAGGAGACAGAACGCGTCTCCTTCCTGAGCGGTATGACAGCTGTGTGGTCCCAAGGTGTTTATACTTGGGTACTATTGTTTGTACAGATGAACGTGGTGCCTTCAGGCATTTGGAAATTGCTCACAAGGATGAACCAGACTTGTGGAGGTCTACAATTCACTATATTTCTTTCTCTGAGGTCTTGGCTGATTTCTTTTGATTTTCCCATGATGTCAAGCAAAGAGGCACTGAGTTTGACGGTAGGCCTTGAAATACATCCACAGGTACACTTCCAATGGACTCAAATGATGTCAATTATAAGCTTCTAAGCCATAACATCATTTTCTGTAATTTTCCAAGCTGTTTAAAGGCACAGTCGACTTTGTGTATGTAAACTTCTGACCACTGGAATTGAGATACAGTGAATTATAAGTGAAATAATCTGTCTGCAAACAATTGTTGGAAAAATAACTTGTGTCATGCACAAAGTAAATGTCCTAGCCAACTTGCCAAAACTATAGTTTGTTAAAACTACCCATCCCGGATCCGGGAGAATTGTCAGCAACTACACTAATTAGCATAGCGCAAAGGTCAAACAATATTACTAGAAAATATTCATATTCATGAAATCACAAGTGAAATATAGTGAAACACAAATTAGCCTTTTGTTATTCATCCTGTCATCTCAGATTTTGAAATGATGCTTTACAGCCAAAGCAAGACAAGCGTTTGTGTAAGTTTATCGATAGCCTAGCATAGCATTATGTCCAGTTAGCAGCAGGCAACTTGGTCACGAAAATCAGAAAAGCAATCAAATTAACCGTTTACCTTTGATGATCTTTGGATGTTTTCACTGACAGGACTCCCAGTTAGACAGCATATGTTCCTTTTGTTCCATAAAGATTATTTTTATACCCAAAATACCTCCTTTTGTTGGTCACGTTATGTTGAGAAGGCCACAGGAAATAGCCGTCACGACAACGCCGTATTATGTCCATAACATCGACAGAAAAATAGCAAACGTCTTTAATAATCAATCCTCAAGGTGTTTTTCAAATATCTATTCGATAATATATCAACCGGGACAATTGGCTTTTCAGTAGGAGCGAGAGGAAAAATGACTACCTCTGTCTTTTACGCAAGAATCACTCTGAGAGCCCTCAGCTGGCCACTGACGCAATGTAGTCGTTTACGCTCATTCTTCAGGCCTGAAACTACGTCTAAAGGCTGTAGACACCTTAGGGAAGCCACAGAAAAAGGAATCCGGTTGATATCCCTTTCAATGGGCAATAGGGATGCATAGAAAGACAGGGGTTTCAAAATAAGAGTCACTTCCTGATTGGATTTTTCTCAGGCTTATACTCACAGACAATATTTTTACAGTTTTGGAAACTTTTGAGTGTGTTCTATCCTAAGCTGTCAATTATTTGCATATTCTATCTTCTGGTCCTCAGAAATAGGCGGTTTACTTTGGGAACGTTATTTTCCAAATATAAAAATTGTGCCCCCTAGTTTCAAGAGGTTATTAACAAGAAATATGTGGGGTGGTTGAAAAAATAATTTTACTGACTCCAACTTCAATAAACTTCCAACTTCACCTGTACATGTTAGAGAGAATTTGGCTTTAAAAAAATCTACCCCAACTTTTGTATTGTGAAAAGGTGTGCTGTACTTTTCTTCAAAAGCGGTCTACATTTTGAATTCCTGATTCACTCTCTCGTAAAGAACCCTTGATGCTCTCTCTGTATGACATCAGTCATACAAAAGTAATGTTCAGCAGGCCTATGTTCCCTCCTGTCTCAGAGCAGACTGACGTATGGACTAGAGCTGCTCCCATTGACATCAACACTTGACTCATACATACTGTACAGTAACCGGCCTTGGCCAGTCCTCAGTTGGATGCAAATCAGGCAACAGAGAAGAAGGAAGTTAGTGTGTGTGTGTGTGTGTGTGTGTGTGTGTGTGTGTGTGTGTGTGTGTGTGTGTGTGTGTGAGTGAGTGAGTGAGTGAGTGAGCGAGCGAGCGAGTGAGTGGGATGGTGAGAGAGAGAGAGAGAGAGAGAGAGAGAGAGATAGAGGGTGAGAGAGATCCCTGTCTCAGTAAATATTGATCTGTCCCAGTCTGTGCAGACTGTTCCGATCTAGATATCACTAATATGGGGGCCGAGGGTTTTGGCCTGGATTATTGAGAGGTGAGAGTAATAAGAATGAAGGCCGTATGGCCACTAGCCCCAACTAATAAGACTGTTTTTTTGTGTGTTAATTTCTTATGCTATTAGCCCAGAAACTTTTTGGTGTTATTACATACAGACGGAAATAACTCAGAGCGACGGTAACTCACCAGCATTACGACCAGAAATACAACATTCCCGAATTGGATCCTTTGTTCGTACCCCCCGGGGCTAATTGAACTGATCCCAGAGGCTGCTCCAAGACACCGCCGGCAGAGAAGAGGTATTCAGAGTGGACTTCTAGTCCGACTCAGGAGGCGTGCACAACATCCACCGCTTCAGAGTATATTTTAGATTTTATAATCATTTTTGCTAGACCCGCAACAACATCTGCTAAATATGTATATGTGACCAATAACATTTGATTTGAAGGCCATACGGCCCCTGGTCCCCTATAATACGAGTGAAGGCCATACGGCCCCTGGTCCCATCTAATAAGAGTGAAGGCCATACGGCCCCTGGTCCCCTATAATAAGAGTGAAGGCCATACGGCCCCTGGTCCCATCTAATAAGAGTGAAGGCCATACGGCCCCTGGTCCCCTATAATAAGAGTGAAGGCCATACGGCCCCTGGTCCCATCTAATAAGAGTGAAGGCCGTACGGCCCCTGGTCCCCTATAATAAGAGTGAAGGCCATACGGCCCCTGGTCCCATCTAATAAGAGTGAAGGCCATACGGCCCCTGGTCCCCTATAATAAGAGTGAAGGCTATACGGCCCCTGGTCCCATCTAATAAGAGTGAAGGCCATACGGCCCCTGGTCCCATCTAATAAGAGTGAAGGCCATACGGCCCTTGGTCCCATCTAATAAGAGTGAGGGCCATACGGCCCCTGGTCCCATCTAATACGAGTGTACTGGAGCCATAGAACACTCTCCAGCCTATAGAGGTGTATCCATTACAGCTACAGTACATAACCCCGACACATCGGCTACAGCTGAGGGAACAGTCAAAACCCTTTTAGCAGAATGATCCATGAGCTATGGGAGTCACCTCATACCTCAAACCTTTACTTTCATACTTCATCATTCGGGGTTTGCAAAGAGACTGTATCTTCTACGTGGACTGATCGACCGCAGACATAATATTGTCTATTAGACGGGCTACAGTAGGTCTGCCCAGGTTTAGACTTAGTTCATTTTCTACCATGATGTTTTTCCAAATAAATATTGACAATTCAGGTATGACTACTAGGACTTTATGAAACCGGTGCACCAAAAAATATAGATAGATTTACTATCAAAAGCCTGTGGAATATATCCACATCACCTTGACTGTTAGTGGCAAAAGCATTACAGTGTATTGCATTACAGTGTATTACATTACAGTGTATTACATTACAGTGTTACATTACAGTGTATTACATTACAGTGTATTGCATTACAGTGTATTACATTACAGTGTATTACATTACAGTGTTACATTACAGTGTATTACATTAGAGTGTATTGCATTACAGTGTATTACATTACAGTGTTACATTACAGTGTATTACATTACAGTGTATTAGATTACAGTGTATTGCATTACAGTGTATTACATTACAGTGTATTAGATTACAGTGTATTGCATTACAGTGTATTAGATTACAGTGTATTAGATGACAGTGTATTAGATTACAGTGTATTGCATTACAGTGTATTACATTACAGTGTATTAGATTACAGTGTTACATTACAGTGTATTGCATTACAGTGTATTCAATTACAGTGTATTAAATTACAGTGTTACATTACAGTGTATTACATTACAGTGTATTACATTACAGTGTATTAAATTACAGTGTATTGCATTACAGTGTTACATTACAGTGTATTGCATTACAGTGTATTAAATTACAGTGTATTAAATTACAGTGTATTGCATTACAGTGTATTACATTACAGTGTATTAGATTACAGTGTAATAAATTACAGTGTTACATTACAGTGTATTAGATTACAGTGTATTAGATTACAGTGTATTACATTACAGTGTATTACATTACAGTGTATTAGATTACAGTGTATTAGATTACAGTGTTACATTACAGTGTATTACATTACAGTGTATTAGATGACAGTGTATTAGATTACAGTGTATTACATTACAGTGTATTGCATTACAGTGTATTAGATTACAGTGTATTAAATTACAGTGTTACATTACAGTGTATTACATTACAGTGTATTAGATGACAGTGTATTAGATTACAGTGTATTACATTACAGTGTATTAGATTACAGTGTATTAAATTACAGTGTATTGCATTACAGTGTTACATTACAGTGTATTGCATTACAGTGTATTAAATTACAGTGTATTAAATTACAGTGTATTGCATTACAGTGTATTAGATTACAGTGTATTAGATGACAGTGTATTAGATTACAGTGTATTGCATTACAGTGTATTAAATTACAGTGTATTAGATTACAGTGTATTAGATGACAGTGTATTAGATGACAGTGTATTAGATGACAGTTTATTAGATTACAGTGTATTAAATTACAGTGTATTAGATTACAGTGTATTAGATGACAGTGTATTAGATTACAGTGTATTAGATGACAGTGTATTAGATTACAGTGTATTGCATTACAGTGTATTAGATTACAGTGTATTACATTACAGTGTATTACATTACAGTGTATTAAATTACAGTGTATTCAATTACAGTGTATTGCATTACAGTGTTTGAAATTACAGTGTATTAAATTACAGTGTATTGCATTACAGTGTATTAGATTACAGTGTATTAGATGACAGTGTATTAGATTACAGTGTATTGCATTACAGTGTATTACATTACAGTGTATTAGATTACAGTGTATTAAATTACAGTGTATTAGATTACAGTGTATTAGATGACAGTGTATTATATTACAGTGTATTGCATTACAGTGTATTATATTACAGTGTATTACATTACAGTGTATTAGATTACAGTGTATTAGATGACAGTGTATTAGATTACAGTGTATTACATTACAGTGTATTAGATTACAGTGTATTAGATGACAGTGTATTAGATTACAGTGTATTACATTACAGTGTATTAGATTACAGTGTATTGCATTACAGTGTATTAGATTACAGTGTATTACATTACAGTGTATTAGATTACAGTGTATTAGATGACAGTGTATTAGATTACAGTGTATTAGATGACAGTGTATTACATTACAGTGTATTAGATTACAGTGTATAAAATGACAGTGTATTAGATTACAGTGTATTACATTACAGTGTATTAGATTACAGTGTATTAGATGACAGTGTATTAGATTACAGTGTATTAGATGACAGTGTATTAGATTACAGTGTATTACATTACAGTGTATTAGATTACAGTGTATTAGATGACAGTGTATTAGATTACAGTGTATTGCATTACAGTGAAATCCATCTGAATGATCCCTCTGTATAAAAGCAGTAAATTAATGTGTGCCCCTTGCGGTTGGGGATATCTAGGGATGTGGCGTAGACTGTCAGGCTTGAACACTCAGAGGGCTATAGATGCCAAGAGGACATGTCCAATGATCAGATTGGAACTGAGCCTCTGTTAGACTTTGCATTTAGTCCATTGCCTTACCCACTGCAACCAAAACCTTGACCCGTTAAATAACCGTGTGTGTAGCGGGTCGAAACAGAACAGAAAACATGTCCCAACACATAATTTATGTTGATATTACATGGATATATAGTCCTTCTGTGGAGATGAATGCAGATTACATTGCACAGACAATAAAAACGTATGTGACAAACTCTGCACGTTCTTTTGGTCCCCAGCGTACATTTTTTTGGTGGAAATGAATTCTGTAAATGCTGCATTGTCTCGGTCTTAGAGCGTCATTCACTGTACTCTGGAAGGGTTTAAATCCAGAATCTGTTAATACCTGGCCAATCGTCTCACAGCTCACAGCTCCATACTGTGCATTTGATTGACTTCTCTGTCTTCTGGTTTAAATCATTATCATTTGATATGTTTAAATCCATGGTCTTTAGGGAGCTATTTTGGAAACATTTTGTATATCACTAAAGCTACATTTCATGTTTGGCTGTTAACATCCTTATCTTGTTGTTCCTTGTCTTGTCAGATGAAGTTGATATGCCTGACAGGAGATATAAAATCTTTATCAGGATATGCAGAGAAAAAAGATCATATGTCTGTGAAGCTGATCCTTTAAGATATGAAGAGTCGATTGACACGGAATACAGCGTTGCATC
>NC_143036.1:10167500-10170000 GCF_057628025.1 Oncorhynchus mykiss | reverse complement strand
TATCTCCACACAGCCACCAACCAGCCAGCCATACTGTACCTATCTCCACAAAGCCACCAACCAGCCAGCCATACTGTACCTATCTCCACACAGCCACCAACCAGCCAGCCATACTGTACCTATCTCCACACACCGGCCAATCAGTCAGCCATACTGTACCTATCTCCACACAGCCACCAACCAGTCAGCCATACTGTACCTATCTCCACACAGCCACCAACCAGCCAGCCATACTGTACCTACGTATCTCCACACAGCCACCAACCAGTCAGCCATAGTGTACCTATCTCCACACACCCGTCAATCAGTCAACCATACTGTACCCATCTCATCACAGCCACCAACCAGCCAACGATACTGTACCTATCTCCACACAGCCACCAACCAGCCAGCCATACTGTACCTATCTCCACACAGCCACCAACCACAGCTCCACTCTGCTGCTGCAGCCAACTAGGTCAATAAGTTATCCTACAGGTCAGTTAGTCATCCTACAGGTCAGTTAATCATCCTACAGGTCAATAAATCATCCTACAGGTCAGTTAGTCATCCTACAGGTCAATAAATCATCCTACAGGTCAGTTAGTCATCCTACAGATCAGTTAATCATCCTACTGATTAGGTAATCTTCCTACCGGTCAGTTAATCATCCTACAAGTCAGGTAATCATCCTACGGGTCAGTTAGTCATCCTACAGGTCAGGTAATCATCCTACTCATCAGGTAATCATCCTACGGGTCAGTTAGTCATCCTACAAGTCAGGGAATCATCCTACGGGGTCAGTTAGTCATCCTACAGGTCAGTTAATCATCCTACAGGTCAATAAATCATCCTACAGGTCAGTTAGTCATCCTACAGGTCAATAAATCATCCTACAGGTCAGTTAGTCATCCTACAGATCAGTTAATCATCCTACTGATTAGGTAATCTTCCTACCGGTCAGTTAATCATCCTACAAGTCAGGTAATCATCCTACCAGTCAGTTATTGATCCTACAAGTCAGGTAATCATCCTACTGGTCAGTTAGTCATCCTACAAGTCAGGGAATCATCCTACCAGTCAGTTAATGATCCTACAAGTCAGGTAATCATCCTACGGGTCAGTTAATCATCTTACAAGTCAGGGAATCATCCTACGGGTCAGTTAGTCATCCTACAAGTCAGGTAATCATCCTACCAGTCAGTTAATGATCCTACAAGTCAGGTAATCATCCTACGGGTCAGTTAATCATCCTACAAGTCAGGGAATCATCCTACGGGTCAGTTAGTCATCCTACAGGTCAGGTAATCATCCTACTCATCAGGTAATCATCCTACCAGTCAGTTAATGATCCTACAAGTCAGGTAATCATCCTACGGGTCGGTTAGTCATCCTACAGGTCAGGTAATCATCCTACTCATCAGGTAATCATCCTACGGGTCAGTTAGTCATCCTACAGGTCAGGTAATCATCCTACTCATCAGGTAATCATCCTACCAGTCAGTTAATGATCCTACAAGTCAGGGAATCATCCTACGGGTCGGTTAGTCATCCTACAGGTCAGGTAATCATCCTACTCATCAGGTAATCATCCTACGGGGTCAGTTAGTCATCCTACAAGTCAGGGAATCATCCTACGGGTCGGTTAGTCATCCTACAGGTCAGGTAATCATCCTACTCATCAGGTAATCATCCTATGGGGTCAGTTAGTCATCCTACAAGTCAGGGAATCATCCTACGGGTCAGTTAGTCATCCTACAGGTCAGGTAATCATCCTACTCATCAGGTAATCATCCTACGGGTCAGTTAGTCATCCTACAGGTCAGGTAATCATCCTACTCATCAGGTAATCATCCTACGGGGTCAGTTAGTCATCCTACAGATCAGTTAATCATCCTACTGATTAGGTAATCTTCCTACCGGTCAGTTAATCATCCTACAAGTCAGGTAATCATCCTACCAGTCAGTTATTGATCCTACAAGTCAGGTAATCATCCTACTGGTCAGTTAGTCATCCTACAAGTCAGGGAATCATCCTACCAGTCAGTTAATGATCCTACAAGTCAGGTAATCATCCTACGGGTCAGTTAATCATCCTACAAGTCAGGGAATCATCCTACGGGTCAGTTAGTCATCCTACAAGTCAGGTAATCATCCTACCAGTCACTTAATGATCCTACAAGTCAGGTAATCATCCTACGGGTCAGTTAATCATCCTACAAGTCAGGGAATCATCCTACGGGTCAGTTAGTCATCCTACAGGTCAGGTAATCATCCTACTCATCAGGTAATCATCCTACCAGTCAGTTAATGATCCTACAAGTCAGGTAATCATCCTACGGGTCGGTTAGTCATCCTACAGGTCAGGTAATCATCCTACTCATCAGGTAATCATCCTACCAGTCAGTTAATGATCCTACAAGTCAGGGAATCATCCTACGGGTCGGTTAGTCATCCTACAGGTCAGGTAATCATCCTACTCATCAGGTAATCATCCTACCAGTCAGTTAATGATCCTACA
>NC_143036.1:9920000-9932500 GCF_057628025.1 Oncorhynchus mykiss | reverse complement strand
ATATAATGTGTACCCTGCATATCTAAATGATAAGGCAAGAAAAGATCACACAATGGAAAATCAAGAGAGACTTTTAGCTGACTATTGTAAAAATGGGAACATCAGCAACCTCATCTTCCACACAGACCATCCCCTGGCATGGCACAGTGCTATATTAGCACACTACCACTCTGTAAGGGCGGAGGGGGGGTGTTAACGAGGAGTGGAAACTCAGGATTCTAGGCAATGAGGACTCTGAGTCAGCTAATATAAATGTCTATAAGTCTGGAACAGTATTGGTACAGGGCAACCCCAAACAGTTTCAGCTGGACTTTCGCCTAATCAAAGAATTTGCCCTTCAGGAGAAGCTCTCCCTTGAGAAAGATACCTCCACCCCGAGCGGGTCAGTCCAGACCTCTTCATGATATAACCCCACAGACGATCAACCCCAAGCAGAAAGTCAACCTTGCAGCACAGAGTACTACCCCCTCATTGAAATGAAGGATACAATTACACAGCTGGAGGTAAGGCAGGTGGAGCTGGAACAGCAGGTGATTACACTTTAGTCAGCACAGACCCAGACAACAGTCCTGTACTACAACACCCCCTTAAAACTCCTTAAGGAGGCTGTGAATTGTTTCAGCTTTTTGTTAAAAATCACGCAAAATTTCATCGTCCTGCTACTCATGCCAGGAATATAGTATATGCATATGATTAGTATGTGTGGATAGAAAACACTCTGATGTTTCTAAAACTGGTTAAATTATGTATGTGACTATAACAGAACGTGTGTAGCAGGCAAAATCCCGAGGAAAACTGTTCACAAAAAAACAAAACAAAAATCCCTCCGCCAGTCTCTGTATTGTCTATGGCAAGGGAAAATAGATAGCGACCAGTTTACAGTTCCTACAGCTTCCACACGATGTCGCCAGACTTGGCAATTTGGTTGAAGTTAATCCTTGGTGAAATTAGGAATTGGCACTTCCTGTCATCGAGTACACCGGGGGAAGTTATGGAAGAGAGAATATGGACCATGATTTCAAGACTTGCTGCTATTGAATACAGATCGCCCCGTGATCAATTTGATCGATTATTAACGTTTACTAATTCCTAAAGTTGGATTACAAAAGTAGTTTGAAGTGTTTTGTCAAAGTTTATAGGCAACTTTTTTCAATTTTAAAAAATGACGTTGCGTTTTGGAAAGCAGTTTTTTCCTGGATCAGACGGGCTTCATAAATGGACATTTTGGGTATACATGGACGGATTTAATCGAAAAAAAGACCCAATTGTGATGTTTATGGGACATAGGAGTGCCAACAAAGAAGCTCTTCAAAGGTAATGAATGTTTTATATTTTATTTCTGCGTTTTGTGTAGTGCCGGCTGCGCTAATTCTTTTGTTTACGTCCCCTTCAGGTATTTCGGGGGGTTGCATGCTATCAGATAATAGCTTCTCATGCTTTCGCCGAAAAGCATTTTAAAAATCTGACATTTTGGCTAGATTCACAACGAGTGTAGTTTTAATTGAGTACCCTGCATGTGTGTTTTAATGAAAGTTTGAGTTGTATCGAGTACTATTAGTTGTCACTCTGAAATTTCTGCTGATGTTGATCCCTGTACAGGGACTTAACCACACCCGGAGAGAGACATATCTGCACTCTGGACTGTGGTGAGACAACTTCAACAATATAAAAAGCAAGAGCAGGAGAAGAACAGAGCACTAGAGGAGAAGATCAGACTGCTGGAGGAGAGGTTGAGGGGGATGGTGTGTGACAGAACAACCCACTAGAGAGGTGGCCACCCCGCAGAGAAGCCAGCAGAACAACCCACCTCAGCTACCGACAAAAGTCTTGACACCACAGCAGAACAGTCCACACCAGACCCTGACCATAGTGTCAACATCACAGCAGAACAGACCAATGAAGAACCTCAAGCCAAGGGGATCTCACCCCCTCTGAGCACCTCCCCTTCAGCCACCCTGATAGCCCTCCTGACAACCCCCCCACACCCACTGAGGACAAACACAAGACACAGATTGTACTCCTTATGGACTGAAATGGGAAATATATACAAGAAAATATTTTTTTTCCCAAACGCAGCTTGTCTAAACTCTAGGGTCCAAACAGCCTGCGCGCCCTAGACCTTCTGTCTGAGGACCAACTAGGGTCACCCAGCCACATAATAATACAAACAGGCACAAACGACCTGAGAACACAGCAGGAAAGGGTGGCCACAGCAATGAAGGGAGTGATTGAAAAATATTATTCTACTTTCCCCAACGCACAAGTGGTTATCTCCACCCTACTACCACACAGCAGGTAAACGCAAGTATTTCCTGTGACTCTGCCTCAAAACCAAATGTTTTCCTGGCCCACCACTCCACCCTGGACTAGAACAGCCTCTATGACCAGGTCCACCTCTACAAGGCAGCAGTGCCCAACTTCGCCCAAGTTCCAAAGGACATCGCTCTCAAACTCAGCCCAAACACTTCACACAGGAGCAACAGATCAACAGACACCCCACCCAGACCAGCGAGAAACTCTCCCAGGCCTGCGGACCCCCCCCCCCCCCCCCCCTGGACCTACACATAGAGGACCAACGCCGAGAGGACCTACATCCAGACCACAACACCACCAGCCGCATACATACCCCCACCCCAACCAATCAACACCTCCCCAAGTCAATCATGCCCCATTTAGCCCCCCTCAGATCAAACCCATGCCCCTCCTGCCCACCCCATTCACCCCACCCCCGCAGAGAGGGCCTCAACATGGAAGTCACACACGCCCAGGCTGTGAGCGGGCAAACAGGCCCAACCTCCACTCTTACAATAGTCCAAGCCAATGGCATGTACCAGATGAGGCCAAAACACACGACCAACAATATTGCACAATTTATGGAACACAAATCCTCCACTATCTCATCATGGAATATCCAAGACCTGAGGTCATCTGCCTTTGGCCTAAAGAGCAGGAACCTGGACTTCATCAAAGAAATCAGAAAAACAGACTTGGTCATCCTACAAGAAACCTGGTATAGATGAGACGGACTGGTTGCCCTCTAGGTTACAGAGAGCTGGTAGTCCCATCCAGCAAACTACCAGGTGTGAAACAGGGAAGGGACTCAGGGGGTATGCTAATTTGATATAGGGCAGACCTACTAACTCACTCAATTAAATTATTCAAAACACGAACATTTTACATAAGCCTAGAAATTCAAAAGGAAATGGTCTTAACAGAGAAAAATGTCCTCCTGTGTGCTACCTATATCCCCCCACTAGAATCCCCAAACTTTAAATGAAGACAGCTTCTCCATCCTGGAGGGGAAAATCAATCATTCCCAGGCCCAGGGACATATACTAGTCTGTATGACCTAAATGCCAGAACCGGACAAAAACCTGACACCCTCAGCACACAGGGGGACAAACACCTGCCTGGAGGTGACCGCATTCCCTCAGCCATATGCCCCACTAGGCAAAACGATGACAACATAACCAACAAAAATGGGTCACAACTCCTGCAGCTCTGTCGCATGCTGGGTATGTACATAGTCAATGGTAGGGTTCGAGGGGACACCTATGGGAGGTACACCTATAGCTCATCTCTTGGCAGTAGTACTGTAGACTACTTTAACACTGACCTACACCCAGAGCCTCTCAGAGCGTTCACAGTCAGCCCACTGACACGCCTATCAGACCACAGCAAAATCACAGTTTACTTGAACAGAGCAACACTCAATCATGAGGCATCAAAGCCAAAGGAACTGAGTAATATTAAGAAATGGTGTAGATGGAAGGAATGTAGTTTGGAAACCAACCAAAAACAACACATTCAATCCCTTTTAGACAACTTCCTGGACAAAACATTCCACTGTAATAGTGAAGGGTAAACTTGGCAGAAGAAAATCTTAACAGTATATTTGACCTCTCAGCATCCATTGAAATCTAAAATTCTAAAATAGAAAACCAAAGAAAATGAACAACAATTGCAAATGGTTTGATGAAGAATGCAAAATCTAAGAAAGAAATTGAGAAACCTGTCCAACCAAAAACAGAGACCTGGAGTCTTCGTCTTCACTTTGGTGAATCACTAAAACAATACACTACGGAAAAGGAAGGAACAGCACGTCAGAAATCAGCCCAATGTAATTGAAGAATCCATAGACACTACCCACTTCTGGGAAAATTGGAAAACACTAAACAAACAACACAAATAATTATCTATCTAAAATGGAGATGTATGGTTAAACCACTTCTACAATAGTTTTGGCTCTATAACAAAGAACAAACAGCAAGAACATATACATGATCAAATACAAATCTTAGAATAAACTAGTAAAGACTTCCAGAACCCACTGAATTCTCCAAATATGTTGAATGAGCTCCAGGACAAAATAAAAACCCTACAACCCAAAAAGGCCTGTGGTGTTGATGATCAAATATACAGACAACAAATTCCAATTGGCTATACTAAAACTCTTTAACATCATCCTTAGCTCTGGCATCTACCCCAAAATGTGGAACCAAGGACTGATCCAAAAAAGTAGAGACAAATTTGACTCAAATAACTACCTGTCACGGCCGTCGAAAGAACTAGACCAAAGAGCGGCATGGTGAGCGTGCATATTCCTTTTATTTAGGATGATGCCGACAAAAAACATAAAATATACAAAACAACCGTGAAGCTTAAGGGCTATGTGCCACAAACAAAGTTAACTACACACAAAGACAGGTGAGAAAAAGGGCTGCCTAAGTATGGTTCCCAATCAGAGACAATGATAGACAGCTGTCCCTGACTGAGAACCTTACCCGGCCAAAACAAAGAAATACAAAACATAGAAAATCGAACATAGAATGGCCACCCCACATCGCACTCTGACCTAACCAAATGGAGAAATAAAACGGCTCTCTAATGTCAGGGCGTGACAGTGCCCCCCTCCCCCCCAAAGGTGCGGACTCCGGCCGCAAAACCTGAAACTATAGGGTAGGGTCTGAGTGGGCATCTATCCGCGGTGGCGGCTCTGGTGTGGGACGTAGACCCCGCTCCACTTTGGGGGTGGCTCACCCGACCTCGTCGCGGGCCCCAGACTGGGCACCCTTACTGCAGGCCCAGTACTCAGCACCCTCGCTGTGAGCCCCGGACTGGGCACCCTCGCTGCGGGCCCATGACTGGGCACCCTCGCTGCGGGCCCCGGACTGGGCACCCTCGCTGCGGGCCCCCTGACGAAGGTGCCCAGTCCGGGGCCAGTATCGAGGGCTACGATCCAAATCGTCGCTGGAGGCTCTGGACTGGGGAACGTTGCTGGAGGCTCCAGACTGGGGAACGTCGCTGGAGGCTCCGGAATGGAGGCCGTCGCTGGAGGATCCGGACTGGAGGCCGTCGCTGGAGGCTCCGGACTGGAGAACGTCGCTGGAGGCTCCAGACTGGAGACCGTCGCTGGAGGCTCAGGACTGGAGACCGTCGCTGGACACTCCGGACTGGAGACCGTCGCTGAAGGCTCCGGACTGGGGACCGTCGCTGGAGGCTCCGGACTGGGGACTGTCGCTGGAGGCTTCGTGCCATGACTCCTCACTGGAGGCTTCATGCCATGGATCATCACTGGAGGAGTCGTGCCATGGATCATCACTGGAGCCTTCGTGCCATGGATCATCACTGGAGGCTTCTTGCCATGGATCATCACTGGAGGCTTCGTGCCATGGATCATCACTGGAGGCTTCTTGCCATGGATCATCACTGGAGGCTTCGTGCCATGGATCATCACTGGAGGCTTCTTGCCATGGATCATCACTGGAGGCTTAGATTTGGATAGAAAACACTCTGAAGTTTCTAAAACTGTTTGAATGATGACTGTGAGTATAACAGAACTCATATGGCAGACAAAAACCTGAGAACAAATCCTACCAGGAAGTGGGAAATCTGAGGTTTGCAGTTTTTCAACTCATTGCCTATCGAATATACAGTGTCTATGGGGTCATATTGCACTTCCTAAGGCTTCCACCAGATGTCAACAGTCTTTAGAACCTTGTTTCAGGCTTCTACTGTGAAAGAGGAGGGAATGATAGCTCTTTCAATCAGTTGTCTGCCATGAGCTGATCACGTGCACTCCCGCGAGAAGTAGCTGCGTTCCTTTTTATTTCTAAAAGACAAAGGAATTCTGCGGTTGAAACATTATTGAAGATTGATGTTAAAAACACCCTAAAGATGGATTCTATACATTGTTTGACATGTTTCTATGGAATGTAATGGAACTTTTTGACTTTGTCTGGACCTAGTGATTGCGCCTCGGGAATTTGGATTTGTGAACAAAATGTGCGAACAACAAGGAGGTATTTGGACATAAATGATGGACTTTATCCAACAAAACAAACATTTATTGGGGAACTGGGATTCCTGGGTGTGCATTCTGATGAAGATCATCAAAGGTAAGTTAATATTTATGATGCTATTTTTGATTTTGTTGACTACACACCATGGCGAATATCTGTATGGCTTGTTTTTGTGTCTGAGCGCTGTACTCAGATTATTGCATGGTGTGCTTTTTCCGTAAAGTAATTTTTTAAAATCTGACACAGCGGTTGCATTAAGGAAAAGTGTATCTATAATTCCACTTGCATCTTTTATCAATGTTTATTATGAGTATTTCTGTAAATGTATGTGGTTCTCTGCAAAATCACCGGATGTTTTGGAACTATTGAACATAACGTGCCAATGTAAACTGAGGTTTTTGGATATATATATGAACTTTACCGAACAAAACATACATGTATTGTGTAACATGTAGTCCTATGAGTGTCATTTGATGAAGATCATCAAAGGTTAGTGATTCATTTTTTCTCTATTTCTGCTTTCTGTGACTCCTCTCTTTGGCTGGAAAAATGGCTGTGTTTTTCTGTGACAAGGCACTCACCTAACATAATCGTTTGGTGTGCTTTCATCGTAAATCTTTTTGAAATCGGACACTGTGGTGGGATTAACAACAAGTTTATCTTTAAAATGGTGTAAAATACTTGTATGTTTGAGGAATTGTAATGATGAGATTTTTGTTGTTTGAATTTGGAGCCCTGCACTTTCACTGGCTGTTGTCATATCGATCCAGGTAGCGGGATCTAAGCCATAAGAGGTTTTAACATGTTTCCCATGCCAATAAAGCCCCTTGAATTGAATTGAGAGAGATAGATAGAAAGAGAGGAGGGAGAGAGAGAGAGAGATAGAGAGAGAG
Source organism: Oncorhynchus mykiss (assembly GCF_057628025.1). Classification (NCBI taxonomy): domain Eukaryota; kingdom Metazoa; phylum Chordata; class Actinopteri; order Salmoniformes; family Salmonidae; genus Oncorhynchus; species Oncorhynchus mykiss. The sequence goes on along the minus strand of NC_143036.1, from coordinate 9,925,305 downwards.
GGATAGGAAGGAGAGAGAACGAGAGAGAGAGAGGGAGAGAGGGGGAGGGAGAGAGCGTGATAGAGAGAAAGAAAGAGACACAGGGAGAAATAATGAATTAATGTTAAACAGAGGACGATAGGAACATCCCCATCTTTTACCAGCAGAGGGAGGTAGCACCCTATCTGCAGGTCTATTGCTCAGTCACATCAACCCACAGCACCAACTTAGAGATTGTGTGCAGTTGGCACACCTCATCACAAGGATATTATGAAGACTGAACTCAAATTGGTTTATGAATGTTATATAATATAACTATATTTAACCTTGATGAGTTTAAAAGTGGTGAACCTATTATAGACTTTACGATGGGAAATGCCAAAACGTCAATAAAAACACAAGTGCTATAATAAATATGAATAATGTATCATTCTGGGTAGGAAGTGGAACAACAAATGGCCCTTAGTCATATTGCGGGACATCTGGTCATGACGTCTTTAAAGACACCTTGAAACAGCCAGTGGGCCATCTGTTGGTAATAAAGACACGGAGAAGGTGAATATAGAGAGAGGACTGTGGCTGGCCTGGACAAGGTCAGGGCGGGACTGGGCTGGGGCAGGGCGGGACTGGGCTGGGGCAGGGTGGGACTGGGCTGGGCGGTGCGGGACTGGGCTGGGGCGGGGTGGGACTGGGCTGGGGCAGGGTGGGACTGGGCTGGGGCAGGGCGGGACTGGGCTGGGGCGGGGTGGGACTGGGCTGGGGCAGGGCGGGACTGGGCTGGGGCGGGGCGGGGTGGGACTGGGCTGGGGCGGGGTGGGACTGGGCTGGGGCGGGGTGGGACTGGGCTGGGGCGGGGTGGGACTGGGCTGGGGCAGGGCGGGACTGGGCTGGGGCGGGGCGGGACTGGGCTGGGGCGGGGCAGGACTGGGCTGGGGCGGGGCGGGACTGGGCTGGGGCGGTGTGGGACTGGGCTGGGGCGGGGCGGGACTGAGCTGGGGCGGGGTGGGACTGGGCTGGGGCTGGGGCGGGACTGGGCAGGGTGGGACTGGGCTGGGGCTGGGGTGGGACTGGGCTGGGGCTGGGGCGGGACTGGGCTGGGGCTGGGGCGGGACTGGGCTGGGGCTGGGGCGGGACTGGGCAGGGTGGGACTGGGCTGGGGCTGGGGTGGGACTGGGCTGGGGCTGGGGTGGGACTGGGCTGGGGCTGGGGCGGGACTGGGCTGGGGCTGGGGTGGGACTGGGTTGGGGCTGGGGCGGGACTGGGCTGGGGCGGGGCGGCAGGAGCCAGGGGCTGCATAACAAATGGTCTGTGCTATCTTGGTTCCTTGGGACGTCCATACCCTATTGAAGTTGAAATGTAAAATGGTTAAGGTTAGGGTCATGGTTAGGGTAAGTGTAGGGGTTAAGATTAGGGGAAGGTAAAGGTTATGGTTAGGGTAAGTGTAGGGGTTAAGATTAGGGGAAGGTAAGGGTTATGGTTAGTGTAAGTGTAGAGTTTAAGGTTAGGGTTACATAGGGGTTATGGTTAGGGTAAGTGTAGGGGTTAAGATTATGGGTAGGTAAGGGTTATGGTAGGTGTAGAGGTTAAGTTTAGGGGTAGGTAAGGGTTATGGTTAGGGTAAGTGTACGTGTACGTGTAGGGGTTTAGGTTAAGGGGAAGGTAAGATTGATGGTAAGTGTAAGGGTTAAGGTTAAGGGTAGGTAAGGGTTATGGTTAGGGTAAGTGTAAGTGTCGGGGGTTAGGGATAGGTTCGAGTTATGGTAAATGTAGGTATTAAGGTTAGGCGTAAGTAAGGGTTATGGTAAGTGTAGGGGTTTAGGTTAGGGGTAGGTAATGGTTATGGTAAGTGTAGGTAAGTGTCGGGGTTAAGTTTAGGGGAAGGTAAGGGTTATGGTAAATATAGGGGTTAAGTTTAGGGGTAGGTAAGGGAGTATAGGGGTTAGGTGTAGGTAAGAGTTATGGTAAGTATAGGGGTTAGGGTTAGGTGTAGGTAAGAGTTATGGTAAGTATAGGTGTTAAGGTTAGGGGTAGTTAGTGTAGGGGTTAAGTTTAGGGATAGATAAGCGTTATGGTTAGGGTAAGTGTAAGTGTATGTATAGGGGTTAAGGTTAGGGGTAGTTAGTATAGGGGTTGAGGTTAGGGGTAGTTAGTATAGGGGTTGAGGTTAGGGGTAGTTAGTATAGGGGTTAAGTTTAGGGGTAGATAAGCGTTATGGTTAGGGTAAGTGTAAGTGTAAGTATAGGGGTTGAGGTTAGGGGTAGTTAGTGTAGGGGTTGAGGTTAGGGGTAGTTAGTATAGGGGTTGAGGTTAGGGGTAGTTAGTATAGGGGTTGAGGTTAGGGGTAGTTAGTATAGGGGTTAAGGTTAGGGGTAGTTAGTATAGGGGTTGAGGTTAGGGGTAGTTAGTATAGGGGTTGAGGTTAGGGGTAGTTAGTATAGGGGTTGAGGTTAGGGGTAGTTAGTGTAGGGGTTAAGTTTAGGGGTAGATAAGCGTTATGGTTAGGGTAAGTGTAAGTGTAAGTATAGGGGTTGAGGTTAGGGGTAGTTAGTATAGGGGTTGAGGTTAGGGGTAGTTAGTATAGGGGTTGAGGTTAGGGGTAGTTAGTATAGGGGTTGAGTTTAGGGGTATTTAGTATAGGGGTTGAGGTTAGGGGTAGTTAGTATAGGGGTTGAGGTTAGGGGTAGTTAGTATAGGGGTTGAGGTTAGGGGTAGTTAGTATAGGGGTTGAGGTTAGGGGTAGTTAGTATCGGGGTTGAGGTTAGGGGTAGTTAGTATAGGGGTTGAGGTTAGGGGTAGTTAGTATAGGGGTTGAGGTTAGGGGTAGTTAGTATAGGGGTTGAGGTTAGGGGTAGTTAGTATAGGGGTTGAGGTTAGGGGTAGTTAGTATAGGGGTTGAGGTTAGGGGTAGTTAGTATAGGGGTTGAGGTTAGGGGTAGTTAGTATAGGGGTTGAGGTTAGGGGTAGTTTGTATAGGGGTTGAGGTTAGGGGTAGTTAGTATAGGGGTTGAGGTTAGGGGTAGGGATGTCCTCTTCCACTCCTCCAACTCCTCGGGGATATACCAATACCCTCATTATGACCCTCATTGTCATCCTCTTCCTCCTCCTCCCTCCCCCTACTCATCCTCCTCCCTCATCCTCCTCCCTTCGCCTTTGGCTCCTCCTCTTCCCTCTGCCTCCTCCTCTTCCTCCTCCTCATCATCATTGGGGAATAGACCAATACACACATTATCATCCTCATTATCATCCTCTTCCTCCTCCTCATCATCATTGGAGAATAGACCAATACACACATTATCAGCTTAGTTTTCATCCCCCTCCCCCCCTCCCCTTCTGCTCCCTCCCCCTGCTCCCTCCCCCTCCTCCTCCTCCCTCCCTTCCTCTTACATGTCCCTCCCTCCCCTACCCCCTCATCAGGAACAGATCAACTCATCATCATCATCATATGCCGATGATGATGCCAGTCGACATAAGTAGCAAGTTGACCATTCTGTCTCCACCAATGACCTGGCTGGTTTTAGAGATGCTGTTGTCTCCACCAATGACCTGGCTGCTTTTGGAGATACTGCTGTCTCCACCAATGACCTGGCTGCTCCTAGAGATGGTTCACATGTCCAACTAAGCCATCAGAGACTGCCAGCCTGGCCTAAGGGGAGAGGCCTGAGGGGAGAGGCCTGAGGGGAGAGGGTGGATGGGAGAGGCCTGAGGGGAGAGGCCTGAGGGGAGAGGGTGGAGGGGACAATGGTTAGACGGCAGAAAAAAGACAAAAGCTCTTCTCACTCAACAGGATCAGCACCTCCCAAATATGACATGATTTGAGATTGCTAGAAGGATGGATCAGTGGAGTTTTTATGAGAGAGAGAGGGGGGGGGGAGACATAGAGAGAAAGAGACAGGGAGAGAGAGAGAGAGGCTGCTGTTAAAGGATGGAGGGAACACGAAATAAATGATGAGGAAGCGAACTCACTTGACGGCATTGGGACAGTGGAGGGGTACTCCCTTGACACTGTGTAGCTGTGTGGTAGACATGGAAAGAGGTCCATGAACCGTTTCTCTAGCACACCATCACTGACGAGTCACCGAAGAGGGCGTGGCTCTGCTCAAACATCCCCCTCACAGCCCGACCTGTCACACACTGTGATCTCCCAGGCTGCTCTCTGACACAGGACAAGAGAGGAGAATAGCACTTCATTCAAATGACATGGTTTTCCCATTGAAAGCCAGTCTAATGTACTGTAGCCTTTCTGTATACATTGATCTCACTAAGTCAGTGTCACTTAAAGGATTATGTAAATTGTTTGTGACTGAGCCCATACAATGAAAGCCACGTGAATTCCCAAAGTACCCTCATTGGTCAATAAAGCATTTGAAGGAGGAACCATACGCTGATGTGTTGTTGACTATTGAAATCACAGCGTTGACAAAGCTGGAAATGTCTTGCAGATTGCTGAATTTAAACTGAATGTATTAGGCTATATTTCTGATCCGGTTTTTCTTACAAACAAATCCCTGAGGGTGCATCCTGTGTCTGCTGGCAGTGGCCCCATCGTCCTCCAATATCAATTAAACAGGATAACAAAAAAAACAAGATCCCTAACTGCCCTGGGGGGATTCCACTGCCCTGTTGTTTTTGTTCCGTCCAACTGTTGTCTTGTGAAATTGTTTTTACTGGGGTAAATCACATCCTCCTGTATGGCAGCAACACACAAGTCCCCAGAGGGTGTAGTCTGGGCAGCTGGGGAAAGAGGGAGGGGATGGAGGGAAGGAAGGAGGGAGGGGAAGGAGGGAGGGGATGGAGGGAGGGAGGGGAAGGAGGGAGGGGTAGGGGTCCAAGTAATTTATTTCAACAATTCGACCAGTCTCTGCAAGGAATAGAATAATTTCTCCTTCCTCATCTTCTATTCAACCACGGCCGCTGCCATGAAACTCAACAAGTAAGTGTCGGTGTTGCTTCTAATCAGACGCAAACAAAATACAAAAATACCTGGAACAGCAATCTCTAAGGGAGCTCTTAACCCCTCTGTGTGTGTGTATCAGTTTTTTTTTGTGTGTGTGTATCAGTATGTGTGTATCAGTATGTGTGTATATCAGTTTTTTTTGTGTATGTATTTTTATTTTTTTTAACCTTTATTTAACAAGGCAAGTCAGTTAAGAACAAATTCTTATTTTCAATGACTGCCTAGATTGGGTTAACTGCCTGTTCAGGGGCAGAACGACAGATTTATACCTTGTCAGCTCGGGGGTTTGAACTCACAACCTTCCGGTTACTAGTCCAACGCTCTAACCACTAGTCTACCCATCAGTATGTGTGTATCAGTATGTGTGTGTGT
>NC_143036.1:9835000-9917500 GCF_057628025.1 Oncorhynchus mykiss | reverse complement strand
TTTGGGTTTATAACACAATATTTAGTACATACAAGCATAAATAGACACCTATGCGTAATAAATCATGAACCATTCACACTCAAAACATATAATAATGGTATTATGTGCAGTATGTCTACAGATTAAGCATTTCAATATTTCATTTTACAGTATGTCTTTTATCTAGTGTGCATATATATGAGATGCATATTTGTAACTTTTTCGGGTATTTTAATTCACGCTGCTGGTATTTTAATTCACGCTGGATATATTAAGTGATATTCAATTGGAATTACAATTGCCGAACCTCGTCCATGTGCCTTTCCACTTCTTACTCTCCCCATGTTTTGCAGAGTACATTTTTACACCACAATCCATCACAAGTAAATGAGACAAATGTTTAGCTATTATGCGATTGAATAGGATCGCTAAATAATGAAAAAGCATCCTACGGCCTCTGGCTATGAACTATCCGCTCTTGTTATTGTACAGCTGACCGAAGTTCTTATTGACATAGCGAACACAGTAGAAAGAAGAGGCATCCGCATACCACAGGATCTTCATTAGGCTCTCAGGTGGCAGTCTAATGAAACACAAACGACACGTGTAACAGACATGATACGGCTGGGTCAATAAAGGCACTGGCTGTCTCCAAGTCCCTCACCACCAAACACATGTACTCAATATTCACAACTCTTTAATACAAACACACAGAGCCTGTATAGAATATATGTCAACTGTTCATGGATTTCAGTTTCCAGGCTACATAATCAAGTAAATAGGCTGTACATATTGTAACTGTAAGTAATCTGATAAAGTTCAACTCAATCTAATTCTAACAGGATGACTTTGAAACAGTAGCAACTCTGTCCCTTCTCTCTGCAGATAACAGAACAGAGGACAGAACAGGAAATGGACCAGACTTTTTGTAGAGAACGGGAACAGGAAATGGACCAGACTTTTTGTAGAGAACAGAACAGGAAATGGACCAGCCTTTTTGTAGAGAACAGAACAGTAAATGGACCAGCCTTTTTGTAGATAACAGAACAGGAAATGGACCAGCCTTTTTGTAGATAACAGAACAGGAAATGGACCAACCTTTTTGTAGAGAACAGGTGGAGGTGCATTATCGTCATTCCTGAAACCAATCAGAACATGAAAACAATTACTTCTAATGGACCAATAAGCTCACATTTCTAAATCACATGATGATTACCGTTAATTCACGAGACACCTCCACCCTGTTATGTGTGATTTAAGTTTCAAAGTAGCTACTCTAAAAAGGTTTTGATACAATGCTGATATAGCCCATGTTGCTGTTCAAAAATTAGGGTACAAAGTGGGTACATCATCGAACCCTAGAGTTTTATCCTGGCATTTGGGTAGACTGCCAGCACCACAGCAAGTGGCAACATGTCCAGACCTTGCTACCAGAGAGGTGAGTAACTTTGTTGGTACCCTTGCTGGCTGGCTGGGTACAGAGGCCTTCTTCTGTGGTAGTGAAACGTGTTTTGTATTGTTGGTAGCCAAGCATCTAGCTAGCTGGACATGAACTAAGCATAATGCACCACAAGTAGCAAGCAAGCAAACTAACAAAAAAGTCAACAAAGAAGTCTCTCTGTAACGGGACCATGTCTACGTTCTCTCAACCCTATGTTCCCTTAGCCCTATGTTCTGTTCCCTCAGCCCTATGTTCCCTCAGCCCTATGTTCCCTCAGACCTATGTTCCCTCAGACCTATGTTCCCTCAGACCTATGTTCCCTCAGACCTATGTTCCCTCAGACCTATGTTCCCTCAGACCTATGTTCCTTAACTCTATGTTCCCTCAGACCTATGTTCCCTCCGACCTATGTTCCCTCAGACCTATGTTCCCTCAGACCTATGTTCCCTCAGCCCTATGATCCCTCAGCCCTATGTTCACTCTGCCCACTCAGTCAACACAGAGTTGATGGAACATAAGGCTGAGGGAACATAGGTGTGAGTGAACATAGGTCTGAGGGAACATAGAGCTAAGGAACATAGGTCTGAGGGAACATAGGTCTGAGGGAACATAGGTCTGAGGGAACATAGAGCTAAGGAACATAGGTGTGAGGGAACATAGGTGTGAGGGAACATAGGTCGGAGGGAACATAGGTCGGAGGGAACATAGGTCGGAGGGAACATAGGTCTGAGGGAACATAGGTCTGAGGGAACAGAGGCCGGAGGGAACATAGGTCGGAGGGAACATAGGGCTGGACATTCTGTCCACGCTCTGCCTTCCTTTGAGTGCTCAGGGGGTTATTTTAGAACGTCTGGAGTCCTTAATGCCTGTACATCCTCAACCCTCGTTTCACAGTGCATGCATTCAATCACTCTAGTAGCCATGCTTACCGTAGATGGGCTGAAGGACTCAAGTTATTAGGTTTTGAAGACTCCCTACTCAACACTGCCTCCTATAGGTTTGTAATTTCTTGACCCCAAGACAAAGTTGGTTCAAGGTCAGTTTTTCCAATGGTCTTGATGAGCTACAGAACCAGTCAAAAGTTTGGACACACCTACTTATTCTAGGGATTTTCATTATTTTTACTATTTTCTACATTCTAGAATAATAGTGAAGACATCAAAACTATGAAATAACACACATGAAATCATGTAGTAACCAAAAAAGTGTTAAACACATCAAAATACAGTATATTTTATAATTGAAATTCTTCAAAGTCGCCACCCTTTGCCTTGATGACAGCTTTGCACACTCTTGGCATTCTCTCAACCAGCTTCATGCGGTAGTCACCTGGAATGCATTTCAATTAACAGGTGTGCCTTGTTAAAAGTTAATTTGTGGAATTGCTTTCCTTCTTAATGCGTTTAGGCCGATCAGTTGTGTTGTGACATAGTAGGGGTGATATACAAAAGATAGCCCTGTATGGTAAAATACCATATTATGGCAAGAATAGCTCAAATAAGCAAAGATAATCAACAGTCCATCATTACTTTAAGACATGAAGGTCAGTCAATCCGGAACATTTCAAGAACTTTCAAAGTTGCAGTCGCAAAAACCATCAAGCGCTATGATGAAACTGGCTCTCATCAGGACCACCACAGGAAAGGAAGACCCAGAGTTACCTCTGCTGCAGAGGATAAGTTCATTAGTGTTAACTGCACCTCAGATTGCAGTCCAAATAAATGCTTTACAGAGTTCAAGTAAGAGACACATCTCAACATCAACTGTTCAGAGGAGACTACGTGAATCAGGCCTTCATTGTTTAATTGCTGCAAAGAAACAACTACTACAGGACACCAATAAGAAGAAGAGACTTGCTTGGGCCAAGAAACATGAGCAATAGACATTGTACTGGTTGTCCTTTTGAGATTTGAGATTTTTGGTTCCAACCGCCTTGTCTTTGTGAGATGCAGAGTAGGTGAATGAAGGATATCTACATGTGTGGTTCCCACCGTGAATCATAGAGGAGGAGATGTGATGGTGTGGGGGTGCTTTGCTGGTGACCCTGATATATTTAGAATTCAAGGCACACATAATCAGGATGGCTACGACAGCATTCTGCAGTGAAACACACTCCCATCTTGCCTGTACTTAGTGGAACTGTCATTTGTTAATCAACAGGACAATGACACAACACACCAGCCTGTGTACAGGCTATTTGACCAACAAGGAGAGTGATGGAGTGCTGCATTAGATGACCTAGCCTCCACAATTATGCATTCCAGGTGAAGCTGGTTGAGAGAAGGCCTAGAGTGTGCAAAGCTGTCATCAAGGCAAAGGGGGGCTACTTTGAAAAATCTAAAATCTAAAATAAATGTTGATTTGTTTAACACTTATTGGTAAATGTCATGACACACTTTTTCAGTTCTGCCAACAAATTTTCTATAGGATTGAGGTCAGGCTTTGTGATGGCCACTCCAATACCTTGACTTTGTTGTCCTTAGGCCATTTTGCCACAACTTTGAAAGTATGCTTTGGGTCATTGTCCATTTGGAAGACCCATTTGCGAACATGCTTTAACTTCCTTACTGATGTCTTGAGATGTTGCTTCAATATATCCACATAATTGTACTTCCAGTCCCTCCTGCAGCAAAGCACCCCTACAACATGATGCTGCCACCCCCATGCTTCACAGTTGGGATGGTGTTCTTCGGCTTGCAAGCCTCCCCCTTTTTCCTCCAAATATATCGATGGTCATTATGCCAAACAGTTCTATTTTTGTTTCATCAGACCAGAGGACATTTCTCCATGTGCAGTTGCAAACCGTAGTCTGTTTTTTTATGCTGGTTTTGGAGCAGCGGCTTCTTCTTTGCTGAGCAGCCTTTCAGGTTATGTCGAATTAGGACTCGTTTTACTGTGGCTATAGATACTTTGTATCTGTTTCCTCCAGCATCTTCACAAGGTCCTTGCTGTTGTTCTGGGATTGATTTGAACTTTTCGCAAATTGCTTCCACTGATGAAACAGACTGGAAAATGCTCCCAAGGATGAAACAGACTTGTGGAGGTCTACAATTTTTTTTCTGAGGTCTTGGCTGATTTCTTTTGATTTTCCCATGATGTGAAGCAAAGAGGCACTGAGTTTGAAGGTAGGTCTTGAAATACATCCACAGGAACACCTCCAATTGAGTCAAATCATGTCAATTAACCTATCAGAAACTTCTAAAGCCATGACATAATTTTCTGGAATTTTCCAAGCTGTTTAAAGGCACAGTCAACTTAGTGTATGTAAACTTCTGACCCACTAGAATTGTGAAATAGTGAATTATAAGTGAAATAATCTGTCTGTAAACAATTGTTGGAAAAATGTATTGTGTCATGCACAAAGTAGATGTCCTAACCGACTTGCCAAAACTATAGTTTGTTAACAAATAATTTGAGTAATGGTTGAAAAACGAGTTTTATTAATGTCTCCAATCTAAGTGTATTTAAACTTCCAACTTCAGCTGTATTATTTCATAGTTTTGATGTTTTTTTTATTTATTCTACAATGTAGAAAATATTAAAACATTAAGAAAAACCCTTGAATTTTTATGTATATTTTTTATTTCACCTTTATTTAACCAGGTAGGCTAGTTGAGAACACCTTTATTTAACCAGGTAGGCTAGTTGAGAACACCTTTATTTAACCAGGTAGGCTAGTTGAGAACACCTTTATTTAACCAGGTAGGCTAGTTGAGAACACCTTTATTTAACCAGGTAGGCTAGTTGAGAACAAGTTCTCATTTACAATTGCGACCTGGCCAAGATAAAGCAAAGCAGTTCGACAGATACAACGACACAGAGTTACACATGGAGTAAAACAAACATACAGTCAATAATACAGTATAAACAAGTCTATATACGATTTGAGCAAATGAGGTGGGAAGGGAGGTAAAGGCAAAAAAAGGCCATGGTGGCAAAGTAAATACAATATAGCAAGTAAAACACTGGAATGGTAGATTTGCAATGGAAGAATGTGCAAAGTAGAAATAAAAATAATGGGGTGCAAAGGAGCAAAATAAACAAATAAATTAAATACAGTAGGGAAAGAGGTAGTTGTTTGGGCTAAATTATAGGTGGGCTATGTACCGGTGCAGTAATCTGTGAGCTGCTCTGACAGTTGGTGCTTAAAGCTACTGAGGGAGATAAGTGTTTCCAGTTTCAGAGATTTTTGTAGTTTGTTCCAGTCATTGGCAGCAGAGAACTGGAAGGAGAGGCGGCCAAAGAAAGAATTGGTTTTGGGGGTGACTAGAGAGATATACCTGCTGGAGCGTGTGCTACAGGTGGGAGATGCTATGGTGACCAGCGAGCTGAGATAAGGGGGGACTTTACCTAGCAGGGTCTTGTAGATGACATGGAGCCAGTGGGTTTGACGACGAGTATGAAGCGAGGGCCAGCCAACGAGAGCGTACAGGTCGCAATGTTGGGTAGTATATGGGGCTTTGGTGACAAAACGGATTGCACTGTGATAGACTGCATCCAATTTGTTGAGTAGGGTATTGGAGGCTATTTTGTAAATGACATCGCCAAAGTCGAGGATTGGTAGAATGGTCAGTTTTACAAGGGTATGTTTGGCAGCATGAGTGAAGGATGGTTTGTTGCGAAATAGGAAGCCAATTCTAGATTTAACTTTGGATTGGAGATGTTTGATATGGGTCTGGAAGGAGAGTTTACAGACTAACCAGACACCTAAGTATTTGTAGTTGTCCACATATTCTAAGTCAGAGCTGTCCAGAGTAGTGATGTTGGACAGGCGGGTAGGTGCAGGTAGCGATCGGTTGAAGAGCATGCATTTAGTTTTACTTGTATTTAAGAGCAATTGGAGGCCACGGGAGGAGAGTTGTATGGCATTGAAGCTTGCCTGGAGGGTTGTTAACACAGTGTCCAAAGAAGGGCCAGAAGTATACAGAATGGTGTCGTCTGCGTAGAGGTGGATCAGAGACTCACCAGCAGCAAGCGCGACCTCATTGATGTATACAGAGAAGAGAGTCGGTCCAAGAATTGAACCCTGTGGCACCCCCATAGAGACTGCCAGAGGTCCGGACAGCAGACCCTCCGATTTGACACACTGAACTCTATCAGAGAAGTAATTGGTGAACCAGGCGAGGCAATCATTTGAGAAACCAAGGCTGTCGAGTCTGCCGATGAGGATGTGGTGATTGACAGAGTTGAAAGCCTTGGCCAGATCAATGAATACAGCTGCACAGTAATCTAGTAGTCTTATCGATGGTGGTTAAGATATTGTTTAGGACCTTGAGCGTGGCTGCGGTGCACCCATGACCAGCTCTGAAACCAGATAGCATAGCAGAGAAGGTATGGTGAGATTCGAAATGGTCGGTAATCTGTTTGTTGACTTGGCTTTTGAAGACCTTAGAAAGGCATGGTAGGATAGATATAGGTCTGTAGCAGTTTGGGTCAAGAGAGTCCCCCCCTTTGAAGAGGGGGATGACCGCAGCTGCTTTCCAATATTTGGGAATCTCAGACGACACGAAAGAGAGGTTGAACAGGCTAGTAATAGGGGTGGCAACAATTTCGGCAGATAATTTTAGAAAGAAAGGGTCCAGATTGTCTAGCCCGGCTGATTTGTAGGGGTCCAGATTTTGCAGCTCTTTCAGAACATCAGCTGAACAGATTTGGGAGAAGGAGAAATGGGGAAGGCTTGGGAGAGTTGCTGTGGGGGGTGCAGTGCTGTTGACCGGGGTAGGAGTAGCCAGGTGGAAAGCATGGCCAGCCGTAGAAAAATGCTTATTGAAATTCTCAATTATGGTGGATTTATCAGTGGTGACAGTGTTTCCTATCTTCAGTGCAGTGGGCAGCTGGGAGGAGGTGTTCTTCTTCTCCATGGACTTTACAGTGTCCCAGAACTTTTTTGAGTTAGTGTTGCAGGAAGCAAATTTCTGCTTGAAAAAGCTAGCCTTGGCTTTTCTAACTGCCTGTTAATGAGTAGGTGTGTCCAAACGTGTGACTGGCACTGTGTATGGTGTTGCTGAAGTCTTATCAATTATATTGAAACAATTACAGAGAATAGATGCTTGGTGGCTGACTGTCAAGTGGTCAAGTGAGAGGCAAACACATGCACAGGCACAGGCACAGGCACAGGCACAGGCACAGGCACAGGCACAGGCACAGGCACAGGCACAGGGCACATGCACCGGCACAGGCACCGGCACAGGCACAGGCACACACACAGCTAGGTTAACATGAGATTGAGAGTTTGTGTGTAGTGTAAACAACCTGCAGCTGTCTCCAACTCAGCCATTCACTGTGAGAGTACACAATCAAAGGAAAGATCTGAAAAAGGGGTCAGGGAGGAGAGAGGGAGTGAGAAGAGGAGAGGGAGAGAAAACAGCTGGAGAACAATGCTTGCAAGCGCCTAGGTTGATATAGTTTTAATGGGATTCCTACAGATATTAGAGCGAGTGAGTGAGTATGGGGCTGGGGGTGGTGGGCGAGATAACCCTATTGGATATACAGTTAACTTTTAAAATGTAAGCAAAGAAGAAGATCTTTGACCATCTTGGGCTCATATACACCATGTTCCTTCTAATACACTGCACAAACACCGTGTTCCTTCTAATACACCATACAAACACCATGTTCCTTCTAATACACCATACAAACACCATGTTCCTTCTAATACACCATACAAACACCATGTTCCTTCTAATACACTGCACGAACAACATGTCCTTCTAATACACCGCATGAACACCATGTCCTTCTAATACACCGCACGAACACCATGTTCCTTCTAATACACCGCACGAACACCATGTTCCTTCTAATACACCGCACGAACACCATGTTCCTTCTAATACACCGCACGAACACCATGTTCCTTCTAATACACTGCACGAACAACATGTCCTTCTAATACACCGCACGAACACCATGTTCCTTCTAATACACCGCATGAACACCATGTCCTTCTAATACACCGCACGAACACCATGTTCCTTCTAATACACCGCACGAACACCATGTTCCTTCTAATACACCGCACAAACACCATGTTCCTTCTAATACACCGCACAAGGTATTTGGGCTCTTTGGAGAATATGGCAGAGTGGGGATTGGTCTTATCTGCTCTACATCCAACTACAGCCACGGGGAATAGAGGAATGATCAAATAAACATAAATTCCTCTTCGACACATCATAACTATCGCAACCCTGATTGCTTAATCAAAGCATAGCTCATCACATCATGGCAAATCAAACAGTCCACCAGGGGAAATTCCTCCATTAAAACCATGTTTCTAATATCTATAATACTACTATTTACCAAGCCAACTGTGTTCTAAATGACGACCGTAGATCAACAACGGCAGCCAGCCACCACCAGCAGCACTGACGATAAGTCTCTTTTCATTAGAGCAAATGTCTGTGCTCTTAGAGAGACACGGCAGCGCACTGCGAAGGGTAGGGATCCCCCCCCCCCCCTAGTCCTGGGAGCTGGTCTGCTCGGCCAGCAGATATCTGTCACTGCAGATAGCTGTTACGTCCTCCCTACTGCCAGTCCCTTCGCCTGATTAAATAGCTGTGTGCCACTGCTGGCCTCTCTCAGGGCCGAGGCAGCCTCTGGTAATGGTAATACTAGGCCCCGTGACCCCCCCATGACCCCATGCCCGCTCTTCTTCTTGACATTTAATGTATGTAGCGCTAACTCTTCCTTCTGCAGGCCTGCGGTCGAACATTGCTCTGGGCTGTCTGACGCCATGATTCTGCTTCGGTTGTCACTCAGCACTGACAGTGTGATGTTTGTCAAATGAAGTGGGAAGGAGGTAAGAGGGGAAAAGACAAGGGATAGAGGAGTGCATGTTGGGTAGCCGTAATTAAGATATGTCTAGTTACACGTTTATAATAATGTCTGGTGTTTTACAACTGCAAGGCCAGTGGGTCACTTCCTGATGTGACTTGGATCACTGGTGAGTGTTAAAAATGTCCTTCTGTGTTTTCATAAGGACAAATAGTTTTTATTCCAATGTAGATGAACAAAACACAGTTTGATAGGCTATTTTATTAAATGTATACAGTGGATGTTTGACCTATCACTGTGTACAGTTGAAGTCGGAAATGTACATACACTTAGGTTGGAATCATTAAAACTAGTTTTTCAACCACTTCACAAATTTCTTGTTAACAAACTATAGCTTTGGCAAGTCGGTTAGGACATCTACTTTGTGTATGACACAAGTCATTTTTCGAACAATTGTTTACGGACAGATTATTTCCTTATAATTCACTGTATCACAATTCCAGTGGGTCAGAAGTTTACATACACAAAGTTGACTGTGCCTTTAAACAGCTTGGAAAATTCCAGAAAATTATGTCATGGTTTTAGAAGCTTCTGATAGGCTAATTAACATCCTTTGAGTCAATTGGAGGTGTACCTGTGGATGTATTTCAAGGCCTACCTTCAAACTCAGTGTCTCTTTGCTTGATATCATGGGAAAATCAAAAGAAATCAGCCAAGACCTCAGAAAAAAAGGTGTAGACCTCCACAAGTCTGGTTCATCCTTGGTAGAATTTTCCATATGCCTGAAGGTACCACATTCATCTGTACAAACAATAGTACGCAAGTATAAACACTATGGGACCACGCAGCCGTCATACCGCTCAGGAAGGAGACGTGTTCTGTCTCCTAGAGATGAAACTACTTTGGTGCGTAAAGTGCAAATCAATCCCAGAACAACAGCAAAGGACCTTGTGAAGATGATAGAGGAAACAGGTACAAAGCATCTATATCCACAGTAAAACAAGTCCTATATCGACATAACCTGAAAGTGTCTCTCAGCAAGGAAGAAGCCACTGCTCCAAAATGGCCATAAAAAATCCAGACAACAGTTTGCAACTGCACATGGGGACAAAGAAAGTTATTTTTTGGAGAAATATCCTCTGGTCTGATTAAAAAGAAATATAACTTTTTGGCCATAATGACCATGGTTATGTTTGGAGGAAAAAGGGGGAGGCTTGCAAGTCGAAGAACACCATCCGAACCGTGAACAACAGGGGTGGCAGCATCATGTTGTGGGGGTGCTTTGCTGCAGGAGGGACTGGTGCACTGCACAAAATAGATGGCATCATGAGGAGGAAAATTACGTGGATATATTGAAGCAACATCTCAAGACATCGGTCAGGAAGTTAAAGCTTGGTTGCAAATGGGTCTTCCAAATGGACAGTGACCCCAAGTATACTTCCAAAGTTGTGGCAAAATGGCTTAAGGACAACAAAGTTAATGTATTGGAGTGGCCATCACAAAGCCCTGACCTCAATCCTACAGACAATTTTGTGGGCAGAACTGAAAAAGTGTGTGTGATCAAGGAGGCCTACAAACCTGACTCAGATACACCAGCTCTGTCAGGAGGAATGGGCCAAAATTCCCCCAACTTAATGTGGGAAGCTTGTGGAAGGCTACCCGAAACGTTTGACCCAAGTTAAACAATTTAAAGGCAATGCTACCAAATACCAATTGAGTGCATGTTAACTTCTGACCCACTGGGAATGTGATGAAAGAAATAAAAGCTGAAATAAATCGTTCTCTCTACTATTATTCTGACATTTCACATTCTTAAAATGAAGTGGTGATCCGAACTGACCTAAGACAGGGAAATTTTTACTTGGATTAAATGTCAGGAATTGTGAAAAACTGAGTTTAAATGTATTTGGCTAAGGTGTATGTACACTTCCGACTTCAACTGTATATGTTGTGTATGTAAACAGTTGCTCCCACACCTGTTAGCTGTCAGGAGATTTCTACTCCCACAGGTTACACTTCTGAACATGTTAATTTCCTGCATGACAGCAGGGATAGTGGTTGGAAAAGCAGAGATGTGTCAATGCAAAGGAACATACATGTGGAATGACAGATCAGTCAGTTGTACATCTGAGTGCCTTTAACTGAAATGTGTCTTCCACGGGTAATCCACATCCACCTCTTTGACGCCGAGGGAACAGTGGGCTAACTGCCTTTCTCAGGGACATGTGGAATAACAGATACAGGAACATGCATGTGGAATAACAGATACAGGAACATGCATGTGGAATAACAGATACAGGAACATGCATGTGGAATAACAGATACAGGAACATACATGTGGAATAACAGATACAGGAACATGGATGTGGAATAACAGATACAGGAACATGGATGTGGAATAACAGATACAGGAACATGCATGTGGAATAACAGATACAGGAACATGGATGTGGAATAACAGATACAGGAACATGCATGTGGAATAACAGATACAGGAACATGCATGTGGAATAACAGATACAGGAACATGGATGTGGAATAACAGATACAGGAACATGCATGTGGAATAACAGATACAGGAACATGCATGTGGAATAACAGATACAGGAACATACATGTGGAATAACAGATACAGGAACATGCATGTGGAATAACAGATACAGGAACATACATGTGGAATAACAGATACAGGAACATGCATGTGGAATAACAGATACAGGAACATACATGTGGAATAACAGATACAGGAACATGGATGTGGAATAACAGATACAGGAACATGCATGTGGAATAACAAATACAGGAACATGCATGTGGAATAACAGATACAGGAACATGGATGTGGAATAACAGATACAGGAACATGCATGTGGAATAACAGATACAGGAACATGCATGTGGAATAACAGATACAGGAACATGCATGTGGAATAACAGATACAGGAACATGCATGTGGAATAACAGATACAGGAACATGCATGTGGAATAACAGATACAGGAACATACATGTGGAATAACAGATACAGGAACATGCATGTGGAATAACAGATACAGGAACATGCATGTGGAATAACAGATACAGGAACATGCATGTGGAATAACAGATACAGGAACATGCATGTGGAATAACAGATACAGGAACATGCATGTGGAATAACAGATAAGGCTTCCAGTGTCATGCTGGTTAGGACGTCAAAATATTTCAGATTTCATACAGCATTCCAAGCTGTTATATGCTTAATACAAATGGGTGATGGGTGATGGGTGGATGGTGACGGGTGGAGGGTGACGGGTGGACGGTGATGGGTGAAGGGTGATGGGTGGAGGGTGATGGTTGAGGGTGAGGGGTGGACAGGTGGAGGGTGATGGTTGGACGGTGATGTTTAGAGGGTGTTGGGTGGAGGGTGATGGTTGAGGGTGAGGGGTGGACGGGTGGAGGGTGATGGTTGGACGGTGATGTTTAGAGGGTGATGGGTAGAGGGTGACGGGTGGAGGGTGATGGGTGGAGGGTGATGGTTGAGGGTGAGGGTGAGGGGTGGACGGGTGGAGGGTGATGGGTGGACGGTGATGTTTAGAGGGAGATGGGTGGATGGTAATGGGTGGAGGGTGACGGGTGGATGGTGATGGGTGGTGGGTGATGGGTGGAGGGTGATGGGTGGAGGGTGACGGGTGGAGGGTGATGGGTGGATGGTGATGGGTGGATGGTGACGGGTGGAGGGTGATGGTTGAGGGTGAGGGGTGTAATCAAACGTATCATAGTATATGAATCTGAACTCCTTGCGTTATAGATCAATCAATCAAATGTATTTATAAAGCCCTTCTCACATCAGCTGATGTCACAAAGTGCTGTACAGAAACCCAGCTTAAAACCCCAAACAGCAAGCAATGCAGGTGTAGAAGCACGGTGGCTAGGAAAAACTCCCTAGAAAGGCCAGAACCTTGGAAGAAACCTAGAGATTAACCCGGCTATGAGGGGTGGCCAGTCCTCTTTTGGTTGTGTTGGGTGGAGATTACAACAGAACATGGCCAAGACGTTCAAATGTTATCTGGCCAATTAGCTGATCTTAGAGCTCTGTAGAGTGACAGCTCGTTGGGAAGGTTAGGTAAAGCTTCAGCAGTTCTGAGGAAGAACCCATTTGTTCCATCGGAGACAAGAAGCCATGATAGAGACCCTTCTGCAGAGTTCTTCAAATGTACTATGACATGCTTGGACAGGGCTGGGAAGAGAGGGTAGGGCTGGGAAGAGAGGGTAGGGCTGGGAAGAGAGGGTAGGGCTGGGAAGAGAGGGTAGGGCTGGGGAGAGAGGGTAGGGCTGGGGAGAGAGGGTAGGGCTGGGAAGAGAGGGTAGGGCTGGGGAGAGAGGGTAGGGCTCGGAAGAGAGGGCTGCTAAGAGAGGGTAGGGCTGGGAAGAGAGGGTAGGGCTGGGGAGAGACAGTAGGGCTGGGAAGAGAGGGTAGGGCTGGGAAGAGAGGGTAGGGCTGGGAAGAGAGGGTAGGGCTGGGAAGAGAGGGTAGGGCTGGGAAGAGAGTGTAGGGCTGGGAAGAGAGGGTAGGGCTGGGAAGAGAGGGTAGGGCTGGGGGTAGGTGAGGTATACATTATATATAATAATAATACTTTTTTATTTAACCTTTATTTATCAAGGCAAGTCAGTTAATTAAGAACAAACTCTTATTTACAATGACATCCTAGGAACAGTGGGTTAACTGCCTTGTTCAGTGGCAGAACGACTGATTTTTACCTTGTCAGCTCAGGAATTCGATCTAGCAACGTTTTTGGTTACTGGCCAACGCTCTAACCACTAGGCTACATGTCGCACCATTAACACTTTGGATTCCCTCACCCCTAGGGCCAAGGGTTTACCCACCGTGATCCTAACCACGTGACCGGAGGCAGGAAAAACTCTGCTCCCTATATACAATGTATTATATGACGTGTTGGCCGTTATTGTAAATAAGAATTAGTTCTTAATTGACTTGCCTAGTTAAATAAAGGTTAAATAAAAATAAAATAATAATCATTCATTAACCGTTTTAAGCCAAATTAATGAACTGAAATCACATGTTGCTTCGCTGTACATGTTTTATACAAGACACACAAATAGAACTGAATCCCGACCAATCGTCCCTCCAGGCAATATTATCTATAATATCAGATAGACATAATATCAATATTCATAGATACCCTGTTTATGAATTGGAAGGTCGCAAATCAATATAGACTAATGTAATTTCCCCACTGCTATAGCTAATGACAGCGTAGTGGTAATGAGAGACTGCAAGTTGCTGTTCAATTTTAACCTTCTGATTTTGCATCAGAAACACAAGCATTGTAAATCAAAACAGGTTAGCATGGTAGTTTGACAATTCTCCTCGTTAGTCAAAGACACGTTCACCATGCACCTGTGGTGAGAAAAAAAAAGACCAGCGGACAGTATCGCCTTTCTACCATTTGGTGTCGCACAAGTATTTCGCTGTGGCTCCTGTAAAACTGCCATCTTTGAGCTCAAATTAGTGACATCATGCATAACCAATTATAGGAATAGCGCAAAAGGCAATGATATCCTCTTGTCTTACCCTTTCATCTCTGATTAATCAGCGCGCGACAAGACAGGGGGAAATAAAGTGCGGCTGCACACTGGGAGTCAGCCGTGAACTCTGCTGTCCCGTGAGGTCCGGTGATGTATGATCTCACAACATTCAACTGGTTATGTAAACAAACTCATTAATCCAGACGTGTGTTTATTATACTAGCCTACTAGTGAGTGGAGGGTCATTGTACGCGGTGCTGTCGACATTCTACTGTACTTGAATATAAAGGATGGGCGTGAGTCGCCCTCGAAAGGGAAGCGAGGGGGGATCCATTTTCAGCATAGAAGGCGAGCTCACTGCTCAGTTCACTCTGCGCGCTGCTTCCTATGCGGAGTGAGAGAGAGGCGCTATGGATACTACAGGTAACGTCAAGGCGCCTTTTCAGGGAAACAGATGGCTATGGTGTTTGGTGCTTGTGTTAGAAAAGAGTAGGCTAGTATAAGAGTAGCCAAATTACATTTGAGAGGAAGACATATAAAATATATTGTTTTTAGGATTTCCAAATTCCACAATTATTTAACGTGCATGGGAAGTGATAATTATGACTAATATTAATTAATATGAATGATATAGCCTAAATTAAATACCATATCGTTGACGCACCTACAAAATACCTTCTTTGCGTATTACGCACGAGTTGTATCTAGTTCTAGTTGGATCCCATTGAATATGTTTTAGCACTCAGTGTAGTAGTCTGTCTTTTAAACACCTAATGGTCTCTGTCATAAATCCGTTGTTATTTGTCTCTTAATCACCAGGAAACACCACACCAGCTGTCTGAAGACCAGCCAAATATCAACTGAAAGGCACAGGAGGGAGGGGAGTGTGAGAAACATAGGTTGTGTGTGTGTTAAAGTGTGCATGTTAGAGAGAGCGAGAGAGAGGACTAAGGTTGGACCAGGTGATCACGTCCTATCAAACCTCCAAGGAGCTGCCGGCCAGGATCAGTGTTTACAGGAAGGATCAGAGTTCCGACCAGAACATGGTGGTGCCAGCCCGCTGCCCGGGACCCTGTGCCATGCTGGCGCTCAGCCTTCTCATGGGATACGGCGTGGTGCGCTGCGTCGCCGGTCAGAACGACACGGAGCCCATCGTACTGGAGGGGAAGTGTCTGGTGGTCTGCGACTCTAACCCGTCCTCGGACGGCGGGGTGACTTCATCGCTCGGGATATCCGTCCGGTCGGCTGGCGCCAAGGTAGCTTTCTCCGCGGTGCGCGGGACGAATCACGAGCCCTCCGACATGAGCAACACGTCCATGACCATCTACTTTGACCAGGTCAGCCGTCCCCGGAATTTGCGCATGCAAATCTTGTCCCTATCTGGATAGATAATTAATGTGGCGATTAAGAACAAGTTGTTTAATATATATTTTTCGGGAGCTGCTACAACATTATTGTATCCCTGTAAAAGGTTATGATAACTTGTCGTGGTTTGCGTTGGTCCGTTTGGAGACGCGCACATTTCCCTTGAGTCTCTTTAATGAAATAGCTCGAGAGCAGTTCTGGGGATCAGAACATGATAATGGAAACATTGTGATCGTCGTGCGTAATTTGCCCCATATTGCCTATTCATAAAAGCTGCAGCTCGCTGCAAGTTGATTTGAAAAGACGTCAGCTGTTGTATCTAGTCCCTTATATCTATTTGAGGGACGCAGACACTGCGGTGTTTACTATAGATGTGACTGCTGCTGTAAATGCTCCAAACATCAAGTAGAGTATTGTTTTGCGTCCCGCTGGTGAGCTGGGATACTATGGACAGTATTATGTTAATTACCCCCCCCCCCATTATCTTACATCTGCGTTGATCGTCTTCAATTAGAAACATATATTGTCCAACTGTAAAACAGTGAGCTGTTGGCAAACAGCGTTGGCCAATTGATTGTGCGTTGCGCCTTAAGGTCACCACATGCAAAGTCTAAGTGCTTGATAATTTGGCTAGTTTAACCCTTGCCGCGTGTCAGTATGTTACTCTTTGACTCTGGGTGCTGATTGTGCGTCATGTTGACGCACTTTGTGTTTCAGGCTTTAGTGAACATCGGCAACCATTTCGATCTGAAAGCGAGTGTCTTCCAGGCGCCAAGGAGGGGAATATACAGCTTCGGTTTTCATGTGGTCAAGGTCTACAACAGACAGACCATACAGGTAAGACACATTGTCCACATTTGCTTCACTATGATCTCTATGCAAAGTTTTCTGATTGTAGTTTTCTGATTGTAGGCCTAATTAGTCTACTTTAGTGTGTTGTTGTATGTCGTGGAGCAGCCTACCCAAATGGGTACATTATTTGGTGCGTAAACAGAGTAGGCCTACAATGTAACAGATCTGAATTATGATCTGTGCTGTTTCCATTACCCCAGGTCAACCTGATGCAGAACGACTACCCGATCATATCAGCTTTCGCCGGTGACCAGGACGTCACTCGGGAGGCGGCCAGCAACGGCGTTCTTCTGCAGTTGGAGCGCGAGGACCGGGTGTATCTGAAGCTGGAACGGGGCACGCTCATGGGCGGATGGAAATATTCCACGTTCTCAGGCTTCCTTGTCTTTCCACTATAATTTAATATGTGATCACGGAAATCGCAAACGTGACTCCTCCATGGTTGAGGAACGATTAAAAAAAACAACAAATTTGCTCTTTTATTTGAAGTGAACTGTCAGAGGAAGAAGACAGATTCGTATGTGTACACACTACACACTTTACAGTGTCTATTCAATTCAAACATTAACGTTTCCATGGAGTTCGTACATCCAAATCCATCGACTAAAACCCTATCTGGAAGGATAATCGAATCGATCTACCCGTGATGTATAGGCCTACCACTTGTCGATTATTTGGATTGTATCGCTTGGGAGTCAACTAACTTTTGTCAACAGACTGTCAAGTCAGTCTACCTCTGTGTACCCTGACTGCTGAACGGATGAGAATAATATTATATAAATCGAAAAGCTTAAAACTTCCCGAACTAACGTGTATTTACCAATGCTCTCTCTATTTTGTGTTTGTGTAGCCTTAAATAATAATGTGTCCGTCAAGTGAGTTGTATGGAATTCTTATGGACGTCCAGGAGAAGAAGAGTGCTTTCACGCCGAAGGCTTTTTTTTTTTTTTTTTTTGCTGTTCATGGTGTTCCGTTTGGATGCTGAACAAAATGGAAGACTTTTTTTTGTTTGTTTTGTGCTTTTCATGGTGTTCCGTTTGGATGCTGAACATGTTGAAAAGAAGGCAAATATAGGCTGCCTAACTATCCAGAGATGATATAAAAGATTTTTAAAAAAGCGACATATTTCAGCCAATGGACACGTCTATAGAAACTCTTTTACAAAAAAAAAAAATATATTTATCTAATTTATAAAGTACATATTCACATTATGGTGTGTTCTACATTTCGGATCTGCGTAGCTTTAACTGATATTGTGTCCAGTGACGTTGCTCACAAATGTACATTGTGAAAATAACAACAGAAAAATCCCAATTATATGATGTCCCGCCTAATAAATAATATTGCATTGTATACGCGTATGTATTCACTTTTATTATATAGGCTACCAGTTTAGGCTTGCAAATGACATGCAAGGTCGAAAAGGCATCAGGAAAGTAATCGTGATAGAATCGGTCATTAATAAAGTAGTGTACAGCAAACGGCCTCAGACCTGTAGCGCACTATTGACTGACGCTGTCCATGGTGCTGATCGAGCAGCCGCTTGAACAGAATGCAATGTTACACTTCACAGAGCACTGGAGCCCACACCAACACGCATTCAACTCTTGTGGTTTCAAAATTGAAAACAGATTTTTATCAACTTTGCATGTTTCATTATTGTGAGATCAAAGCATAGACAAATCAATACAAGACAATAGCATACTGACATTCTCAAAACCGCTATATTTTGATTTGAGTGGTGAAAGAAGTACTCAATAACTCTAATTATCTTCGCTAAATAATTATCCAATGCAGAGACAATGCGTTATTGTTTTGGGCCTGCTGTAGAAAAATAACCCTCCATCACACAGGAACAAAGGGAACAGGTCTTCACTATCTTATCATGTAGAACGTAAAGCTGTGTAAATGCCTGGTCTATTTGCAGAGGTGGTGTGTGTGTGTGTGTTTGTGTGTGTGTGCGTGTGTGTGCGTGTGCGTGCGTGCGTGTGCGTGTGGGATAGCAAATATATAAGTAGACGTTATACCTAATGGTGCCTAGATGTGGAATATAGGCCTCTACAATGCAGTCTTATTGCCATTGGTTCTCTGATGTAGGTCAAAGGAGAACTAATTAAAACAAACATTGTGAAAGATAACGGCCATAAATGAAACAGATAATAGAACAACATGCATTGGTGTGGTGTAGTTACAGTTTAGCCCAATAGGAACATAACGGAGATGGTAAGGACACCTACGATTTTGTCGTTGTTGGTTTCCTTCGGGGGCCGCGTCCCAGCCTCTCCTTGCTGAAACCCGCAGCTCGATATCCAGAGGAAATCATGACAAATCGTATGTGTACATACCATCTCCGTTATGTTCCTATTAGGCTACACTGGAACACTTTACTTTAACCTTTTGCATTAGACCCTCAGAAGGTCTGTGGTCTGGAACCCAAAACCACTTACTTGACTGTTGCTACGTGATGCTTAAAAGCTCATGGGTTGTTTTACATAAGAACATCGTTTTAAACAGCTGCCTGGGGTTGCAAATGCATTCAGGCAACTATAGTATCATAAACTGTCGATGTTTATGTCTTATCTCTCGTGGGCAGATTGTGCGTGTAGCCCGAAGAATCTGTCGGGGCTGAATGACACGTATGACGAGCAGCATTTGTTTGGGTTTTGGAGTTTTCTTCATTGGTTATTTGAACGTATCAGGATGAGGCGAAGGCGGTGCTCAAATTGCTTTGCGCGTGTTCCCAGCCGGATTGGACGGGGGCTTTGAATGATAGTTTTCTGAAGGTGGAGACCAAACCTGGGGGTCAAGTACATGTGTGTTTGAGTATTTTACATTTAAAAACTTTTGTTCTGTATATTTGAGTATTTTCTATTTAAATACTTTTTTGAGCATTTGCAAATACACAGGCAAAAACATTTACATCCAGTATTTGATTGGTTATTTGTAAAAAAAAGAAAATAAAAAAAAAGTTGAACAAATGTAATTTTAAAGTATTTTCAAATATTTTTTCAAATACTATCTTTAAATACCTTGGTTAAATTCATGGGAGTGTATTCGAGCCTTCCTAGTGTATTTCCAAATACATTCCAATATTGAGCTACTTGTTATTTCTAATAAAAATTAACTGAATACATTTATTTTACCTTTATTTAACTCGGCAAGTCAGTTAAGAAAAAAATCTTATTTTCAATGACAGTCTAGGAACAGTGGGTTAACTGCCTGTTCAGGCAGAACAACAGAATTGTACCATGTCAACTCAGGGGTTTGAACTTGCAACCTTCCAGTTACTAGTCCAATGCTCTAACCACTAGGCTACCCTGCCACAATACATGTACTGAAGTGGATTAAAAAGTAATTGAAATAACTGAAATAATATTTGAACCCAGGTCTGGTATTTTGATAATGATGCAGGTGTGCAATGTGCTGTATGCCAAGCAGTCATGACAGCAGCAAGATGGCAGACTTTAGCTGTGGATCAATGGGATTGGCTGAGATCTGCTATCCTCAAAAGAATGCTAAAATATTCTTATGCAGATTATCATTTCTCAACTAACATTGATCAAAGTTGATTATCTCAGCAGGATCTCTTTTAGTGACTTTATATTCACCTATCAAACATGTCAATGGCACAAAATAAAGAGATGTGTATAGCCTATTATTCAAGAAATCTTATAAAATGTAATGTCCAAGAAATCTTCATGAAAAAATCCAAGATGGCAACCGAATTGGCATTGGAAGTGGAACCCAGCTGGCAACTGTCTAGGGAATCAGGCTTGACTAGTTCTATACAGTTCCTACCCTGAACATACCAGACACTATGAGTGCACTTTCTATACAAAATATGTTTTATTGTAACATACATGTGAAGTGGGTTGTTTTAGAGGGTCAGCCATCATAGTACATTGCAAATTTGGTTTAAGTGCCTTGTCAAGCGCACATCTACAGACTTTTCACCTTGTTGGCACGGCTACTCGAACCAACAACTGAAAGGTTGCTGGCCCAGCGCTCTAACCGCTAGTCTACCTGCCCCCCTAGTACACATCTGGTTGATATGGCCATTCATTTTTCCATAACGAGACCTAAATGTTCTAATGGGACCAACAGCTGAGAGCACAGCAGAGCAGGGAGGCCTGCTGTTACTAAGACAGATGACAGGCCAGCTATAAGAGTAGAATGGACCTGGAAACCAACCTACAACTCACGCCTCCCTTTCCATAGCTATTTGGACAGCATTGTATAACGCTCCATAAACTTGTGATTAAGCCCATACTAACTCAAACGGTCTATTTTGGGACCATTGATTTCCCTTTTTATAGTAGTGTCTCATTCGCTTGTCTGTTCAAGGCTTGATTTCTCAAAATGATTATTGTTGTTCCAATTATTTGAATCCGTAGAGGCATACACAAAGATATAAGGGATTATTTCTGTGTATATTCTAGCGACGGTGAATCTTTTTCCACAGGAAGCTTGTACAATATCGGCGATCTGCTGCTAGCCATGATAACTTCAAAACACCATATTGTTTGCTGGATGAGTGTATTTGATATTAGCGTCATGTAGCAGAGATATGAAAGTTAGCCAGCTGGCTGGATGAGTGTATTTGATGTTAGCGTCATGTTTGCAGAGATATGAAAGTTAGCCAGCTGGCTGGATGAGTGTATTTGATGTTAGCGTCATGTAGCAGAGATAATGAAAGTTAGCCACCTGGCTGGATGAGGGTATTTGATATTAGCGTCATGTAGCAGAGATATGAAAGTTAGCCACCTGGCTGGATGAGTGTATTTGATGTTAGCGTCATGTAGCAGAGATATGAAAGTTAGCCAGCTGTCTGGATGAGTGTATTTGATATTAGCGTCATGTAGCAGAGATATGAAAGTTAGCCACCTGGCTGGATGAGTGTATTTGATATTAGCGTCATGTAGCAGAGATATGAAAGTTAGCCACCTGGCTGGATGAGTGTATTTGATATTAGCGTCATGTAGCAGAGATATGAAAGTTAGCCAGCTGTCTGGATGAGTGTATTTGATATTAGCGTCATGTAGCAGAGATATGAAAGTTAGCCACCTGGCTGGATGAGTGTATTTGATATTAGCGTCATGTAGCAGAGATATGAAAGTTAGCCACCTGGCTGGATGAGGGTATTTGATATTAGCGTCATGTAGCAGAGATATGAAAGTTAGCCAGCTGGCTGGATGAGGGTATTTGATATTAGCGTCATGTAGCAGAGATATGAAAGTTAGCCAGCTGGCTGGATGAGTGTATTTGATGTTAGCGTCATGTAGCAGAGATATGAAAGTTAGCCAGCTGGCTGGATGAGTGTATTTGATATTAGCGTCATGTAGCAGAGATATGAAAGTTAGCCACCTGGCTGACGTGCACATCTCTACGTCTTCTGGCTGCAGCCCTCGTTTATAAGTGCGAACCATGGTTGTATTGGCTGTTTGATATCTACGACATTTATCAAAGATGTGAAATGATAAAAACACAATGTTTCTGCCCCAATAGCACCATCAATACTTGTTTATGTAGAGGGGAGGGGGGGATTTTATGAATGTATAGACAGCAGCATATTGTGCTTTGTGGGCCCTATAAATATAACGATACCACTGGTACCACCCACTGAGCTAATATAGCCTTTTCATGTTTTAAGACGTCTTTGTTTCAGAGTTAGTCTCTTGATGGCTGGTTTGCTTCTTGTTAAATACCCTTTGAGGCTTTGTCTTGGGGCTCATGTTTCATTTTAGCCGCTCACCCAGCAGGATCGTAAACTTCAATGTGGGACCTCACAGCACGCAGCACGACAATACTTTATGCATTACAGTCTAAATGACATATTAAAGTCATCCGAGGCATATTATCTGTGGCTTCAGCCTGTTCTAAGTGAATGGTAATTTCAGTTATTCATTAAACTGTAAGTTTGGCGAGGAGTCTTAAACACACACACACACACAAACACACACACACACACACACACACACACACACACACACACACACACACACATACACACACACGCTTAGATGCTCCCCGCAGAGACACAACTGTAATTCCTAGTCAGTCAGGCTTGAACAAAATGCCCTGTGCCTAAACATTTCAAACCTGACAGAGAAAAACACAACAGTAAATCGATTAGAGCAGTCCTATATCGATCTCCTCTGGTGTTGATTTACTCTGGTGTTGATTGGAGGGCTGTCATCCAGAGAGCATTACGACTGTAACGATGTTGGAATTTAATAGCCTTCACCTTCAATCGTCCATATTTAGGGAGTATTTTTGCGTATAATTTCCTTCCCTGACATTTGATCTATCTACGGTAGCTGAAACAAGATCATTAATTTGTTATCACCAATAGTGTAAAACGGTGAATAACTACTCACATCTTCATGAAAACCATACAGAGTAAATGCCGTGGAAATAAGTTTGACCCCATTGACAATTACCGTTAGTCACAGGGTTGCCTTCAAATAACGAGCTGTTAGTGGACTTTGAGACCCCTACCCTAAAGGGTCTTGTAGACCCCTACCCTAAAGGGTCTTGTAGACCCCTACCCTAAAGGGTCTTGTAGACCCCTACCCTAAAGGGTCTTTGAGACCCCTACCCTAAAGGGTCTTGTAGACCCCTACCCTAAAGGGTCTTGTAGACCCCTACCCTAAAGGGTCTTGTAGACCCCTACCCTAAAGGGTATTGTAGACCCCTACCCTAAAGGGTATTGTAGACCCCTACCCTAAAGGGTCTTGTAGTCCCCTACCCTAAAGGGTCTTGTAGACCCCTACCCTAAAGGGTCTTGTAGACCCCTACCCTAAAGGGTATTGTAGACCCCTACCCTAAAGGGTCTTGTAGACCCCTACCCTAAAGGGTACTGTAGACCCCTACCCTAAAGGGTCTTGTAGACCCCTACCCTAAAGGGTCTTGTAGACCCCTACCCTAAAGGGTCTTGTAGACCCCTGCCCTAAAGGGTCTTGTAGACCCCTGCCCTATAAAGGGTCTTTGAGATCCTACCCTAAAGGGTATTGTAGACCCCTACCCTAAAGGGTCTTTGAGACCCCTGCCCTAAAGGGTCTTTGAGACCCCTACCCTAAAGGGTCTTTGAGACCCCTACCCTAAAGGGTCTTTGAGGGTCCTACCCTAAAGGGTATTTGAGGGTCCTACCCTAAAGGGTATTGTAGACCCCTACCCTAAAGGGTATTGTAGACCCCTACTCTAAAGGGTCTTTGAGACCCCTACCCTAAAGGGTCTTGTAGACCCCTACCCTAAAGGGTCTTGTAGACCCCTACCCTAAAGGGTCTTGGAGACCCCTGCCCTAAAGGGTCTCGTAGACCCCTGACCTAAAGGGTCTTTGAGGGTCCTACCCTAAAGGGTCTTTGAGACCCCTACCTTAAAGGGTTTAAGTAACTATACACATTTGGACCATTTACTGCTGTGTGTATTTCTATTTGTTGAAAAACCAATTGGACCTCATGAATCAGCACACAACATGTGAATGTGAGGGGCTGTTGTTCTCTACTTTAATAGTATTTCACCGGGTTCTCTACAGAGTCCTCTAAACATTAGAGGACCGGACTGCTTGTCGGATGACGACAAGCCGATGCCAGTAGTTGGCCCAAAGTTTCAAACACACAGATTGGTTCACTATCTCTCTGATTTTTGGAGAGATAGTCGTCTTGGCAGAAGGATACACGTTTCACCGCCTGCTGTTCAGAGTTTCATCCAGGCTGTGTTCTATTGTCTCCTTATACGAATCCAAAAAGACTGATAGGACTTCCATCCTGCTTTAAATGCATTCCTCGTGGGGGACGCTGAAGAACAACTCAAGCGTCACAATCACAAGAGAAACACTGACCATCTCCTGTATTTAACATTTTTATTGAACAATACATAATAGTCCAGTAAATACAAGTAGTCACGGCAACTAAAATCCCTCACACAAAATGTCTACCACTCATTTCCTCAAGTGTTCCTCGGTTATCCATTTGTGGCTAAATTTGGCCTAAGTGTGATTCTAGGTGACAATAATCCTTTCACAGCTGTATTCTTTATATTCAGGTGCTTCCAGGCAAAACTAGCGGCACTTCCTTCGGGGTTTAAACTATGCTTAGACGCCCCCCCCCCCCCCCCCCCCCTCTTCAATGTAATATATAATGTTGCTGCAAGCTAAAAAGGAAATGCATGCTGAATGGCAGGCTTTATAGCTAGCCCTAATGACCTCTTTTATATCAACTTTAAAACCTCCTTTCATATGTTTCTCTCCAAACGATCTCTGTTCATTTCATGGCCCTGCAGTAATGGCCACAGCTTTTGTCTGCATGGCAACAGGCGCGATACCACCTGTGCTCTTCTCTTCCCCTCCAAAAGAATAAAACCTCAAAATGTTTATTCTTTAATCACATGTTAATGCTAAGACCTGTCACCGATCTGAATATAATCAGCAACAAATACGTCAGAGCTGATGAAAAACCAATTCAGAAAGTGGTCATACGGTAACTGTATTTTTCAAGATAAGGAACATTGAATAATTTATTGATACCCAGCACCGGCTCACAACCACTAGACATTTTTATTCTGTCATTTTATTTAACTAGGCAAGCCAGTTAAGAACAAATTCTTAATTACAATGACAGCCTACACCGGCCAAACCCAGATGGCGCTGGGCCAATTGTGCGCTGCCCTATGAGGCTCCCAATTGCCGCCGGTTCTGAGACAGCCTGGAATCAAACCAGGGTGTCTGTAGTGACACCTCTAACGCTGAGAAGCAGTGCCTTAGACTGCTGCGCCACTCAGGATGTGTAACATCTGTAACCTATATCCCTTCTGTTCAAGGTGATTGTTAGGTTGAAAGCCCCTGCGATCACGTCATGGCCGCCTGATGACCGGGCTAATTTACACATGAATGAGAAGACACGGTAGCAAGCAGGGATAATACACAGAGAGGACAGTTAGACAACATGCACGGTGGGCATGGCACGGTGGCTGGTTAATAATGCATCTGTTTGCCTACCAAATAATGAGGCACATATCACAGACCCAAACATCAGACAGACACCTGTCTCTGTGGAAGGACCCCTGTGTCAATCAGTTCCCTGAAGAGAGAGAGAGAGAGAGAGAGAGAGAGAGAGAGAGAAATAGAGAGAGAGGAGAGAAATAGAGAGGGAGGAGCAAGAGAGAGGAGAAATAGAGAGAGAATGAAGAGAGAGGAGAGAGAGAAATAAGAGAGAGAATTAATAGAGAGAGAGAAAGGAGAGAGGATAAATACAGAGACAGGAGAAATAGAGAGAAAGAATGAAGAGAGAGGAGAAATAGAGAGAGAGAGAATGAAGAGAGAGGAGAAATAGAGAGAGAGAATGAAGAGAGAGGAGAAATAGAGAGAGAGAATGAAGAGAGGGGAGAAATAGAGAGAGAGAATGAAGAGAGAGGAGAAATAGAGAGAGAGAATGAAGAGAGAGGAGAAATAGAGAGAGAATGAAGAGAGAGGAGAAATAGAGAGAGAATGAAGAGAGATGAGAAATAGAGAGAGAATGAAGAGAGATGAGATATATATATATAGAGAGAGATAGATGGAACACAACGTTTTTACTATCTCATCCTGGAATATACGAGGGTCATCTGCCTTTGGCCTAAAGAACAGGAACCTAGACTTCATCAAATAATTTGGAAATACAGACATTGTCATCCTACAAGAAACATGGTATAAAGGAGACTGACCCACTGGTTGCCCTCTACGTTACAGAGAGCTGGTAGTCACATCCACTAAACTACCAGGTGTGAAACAAGGAAGAGACTCAGGGGGCATGCTAATTTTGTATAGATCACAGACCTAACCCACAATATAAAATGAGTCAAAACAGGAACATTTTACATCTGGCTATAAATGAATATAAGGAATAACAGAGAAACATGTCCTCATGTGTGCTACCTATATCCCCACAATCCCCATACTTCAACAATGCATCTTCTCTATCTTAGAGGGGGAGATCAACCATTTCCAGGCCCAGGGAAATGTACTAGTCTGTGGCGACCTAAATGCCAGAACTGGATAAGGACCGTGAGCACACAGGGGGACAAACACCTACCTGGAGGTGACACCATTCCCTCCCCCATATGCCCCCCTAGACACGACTACGACAACTTAAACAACCGAAATGGGTAACAATTGCTGCAGCTTTGTCAGACGCTGGTTATGTACATAGTCAATGGTAGGGTTCGAGGGGATTCCTAGGGTAGGTGCACCGATAGCTCATCTCTTGGCAGTAGTACTGTAGACTACTTTAACACTGACCTACACCCAGAGTCTCCTAGAGCATTCAGTCAGTCCATTGACACCCCTATTAGCAAAATCACAGTTGAACGGATTTTGCTCATGAGGCATCAAAGCCAAATTAACATAATAATATTAAGAAATGCTATAGATGAAAGGAATGTATGGTGGAAACCTGCCTAAAAAAATTAGGAAACAACAATCCCTTCTAGACAATATCCTGGACAGAAGGATTCATTGTAATACCCTGTAATAGTGAAGGTGTAAACTTGGCAGTAGAAAAGCTAAACATTATGTTTGACCTCTCAGTGTAACGGTTTTCTTCATCTGAAGGAGAGGCGGACCAAAATGCGGCGTGGTGGTTATTCATGTTTAATGAAAAAAAGATAAACACGAACACTACAAAACAATAAACGTGGAAAACCAAAAACAGTCCTATCTGGTGCAAACACAGAGACAGGAACAATCACCCACAAACACACAGTGAAACCCAGGCTACCTAAGTATGATTCTCAATCAGAGACAACTAATGACACCTGCCTCTGATTGAGAACCATACTAGGCCGAAACATAGAAATAACCCAAAACATAAAAAAACAAACATAGACTGCCCACCCAACTCACGCCCTGACCATACTAAATAAATACAAAACAAAGGAAATAAAGGTCAGAAGGTGACAGTACCCCCCCCCAAAGGTACGGACTCCGGCCGCAAAATCTTAACCTATAGGGGAGGGTCTGGGTGGGCGTCTGTCCGCGGTGGCGGCTCTGGTGCTGGACGTGGCCCCCACTTCACCATAGTCTTAGTCCGCTTTATTGTCTACTTCCGTGGCCTCCTAACCACGGCGACCCTTCCCAATGGACAGAGGGGCAGCTCGGGACAGAGGGGCGGCAGCTCGGGACAGAGGGGCTGCTGCTCGGGACAGAGGTGCGGCTGCTCGGGACAGAGGTGCGGCTGCTCGGGACAGAGGTGCGGCTGCTAGGGACAGAGGGGCGGCTGCTCGGGACAGAGGGGCGGCTGCTCGGGACAGAGGTGCGGCTGCTCGGGACAGAGGGGCGGCTGCTCGGGACAGAGGGGCGGCTGCTCGGGACAGAGGGGCGGCGGCTCGGGACAGAGGGGCGGCTGCTCGGGACAGAAGGGCGGCTGCTCGGGACAGAGGGGCGGCTGCTCGGGACAGAGGGGCGGCTGCTCGGGACAGAGGTGCGGCTGCTCGGGACAGAGGTGCGGCTGCTCGGGACAGAGGTGCGGCTGCTCGGGACAGAGGTGCGGCTGCTCGGGACAGAGGTGCAGCTGCTCGGGACAGAGGGGCAGCTGCTCGGGAGAGAGGGGCAACTGCTCGGGACAGAGGGGCTCTGGCGCCTCTGGGCTGAGGGGCTCTGGCAGATCCTGGCTGGCTGGCAGTTCTGGCAGGTCCTGGCTGACTGGCAGATCCTGGCTGAACGGCGGATCCTGGCTGAATAGCGGATCCTGGCTGAATAGCGGATCCTGGCTGACTGGCGGATCTGGAAGAACCTGGCTGACTGGCAGCTCTGGCTGCTCCATGCTGACTGGCTGCTCTGGCTGCTCCATGCTGACTGGCGGCTCTGGCTGCTCCATGCTGACTGGCGGCTCTGGCTGCTCCATGCTGACTGGCGGCTCCATGCTGACTGGCGGCTCTGGCTGCTCCATGCTGACTGGCGGCTCTGGCTGCTCCATGCTGACTGGCGGCTCTGGTTGCTCCATGCTGACTGGCGGCTCTGGCGGCTCCTTGCAGACTGGCGGCTCTGGCGGCTCCTTGCAGACTGGCAGCTCTGGCGGCTCCTTGCAGACTGGCAGCTCTGGCGGCATCCTGCAGACTGGCAGCTCTGGCAGCTCCTTGCAGACTGGCAGCTCTGGCAGCTCCTTGCAGACTGGCAGCTCCTTGCAGACTTGCAGCTCCTTGCAGACTGTCAGCTCTGAACAGGCGGGAGACTCCGGCAGCGCTGTAGAGGAGGAAGGCTCTGACTGCGCTGAACAAGCGGGAGACTCCGGCAGCGCTGTAGAGGAGGAAGGCTCTGGCAGCGCTAGATAGGCGGGAGACTCCGGCAGCGCTGGAGAGGAGGAAGGCTCTAGCAGCGCTGGACAGGCGAAGCGCACTGTAGGCCTGATGCGTGGTGCTGGCACTGGTGGTACTGGGCCGAGAACACGCACAGGAAGCCTGGTGCGGGGAGCTGCCACTGGAGGGCTGGTGCGTGGAGGTGGTACTGGGTAGACCGGACCGTGCAGGCGCACTGGAGCTCTTGAGCACCGAGCTTGCCCAACCTTACCTGGTTGAATGCTCCCGGTCGCCCTGCCAGTGTGGCGAGGTGGAATAGCCCGCACTGGGCTATGCAGGCGAACCGGGGACACCATGCGCAAGGCTGGTGCCATGTAAGCCGGCCCAAGGAGACGCGCTGGAGACCAGCTGCGTAGAGCCGGCTTCATGGCACTTGGCTCAATGCTCACTCTAGCCTGGCCGATACGCGGAGCTGGAATGTACCGCACCGGGCTATGCACCCGCACTGGGGACACCGTGCGCTCCACAGCATAGCTGTAGCTCTCTAGCCCCCCGGTAAGCACAGGAAGTTGGCGTAGGTCTCCTACCTGGCCTCGCCATACTCCCTGTGAACCCCCCCCCAATACATTTTTGGGGCTTACTCTTGGGCTTCCTACCGCGCCGCCGTGCTTGTCTCTCCAACTCCATTCTCCGATAACCTTCCGCGCACTGCTCCATCGAATCCCAGGCGGGCTCCGGCACTCTCCCTGGGTCGACCGCCCACCTGTCTATCTCCTCCCAAGTAGTGTAGTCCATACTCTTGCTGTCCAAAATGTCCTCCCATGTCCATTCCTCTTTTCGCTGCTGTTGCCCATTAACACGTCTCTTGGTCCTGTTGTGGTGGGTGATTCTGTAACGGTTTTCTTCATCTGAAGGAGAGGTGGACCAAAAGTTAAACATGTATTGCAAATGTTTATCAGCACAGCATTATGACAGCATTTTCTGGTGGTTATTCATGTTTAATGAAAAAAACGATAAACACGAACACTACAAAACAATAAACGTGGAAAACCAAAAACAGTCCTATCTGGTGCAAACACAGAGACAGGAACAATCACCCACAAACACACAGTGAAACCCAGGCTACCTAAGTATGATTCTCAATCAGAGACAACTAATGACACCTGCCTCTGATTGAGAACCATACTAGGCCGAAACATAGAAATAACCCAAAACATAGAAAAACAAACATAGACTGCCCACCCAACTCACACCCTGACCATACTAAATAAATACAAAACAAAGGAAATACAGGTCAGAACGTGACACTCAGCTCCCCTATCAAATAAAAATAATTCAAACAGAAAAACGAAGAAAATGAACAACAATGACAAATGGTTTGATGAAGAATGCAAAAACCTATGAAAGAAATTGAGAAACCGATCCAACAAAAACATAGAGACCCAGAAAACCTGAGTCTACGCCTTCACTATGGTGAATCACTAAAACAATACAGAAATACACTACGGAAAAAGAAGGAACAGCACGTCAGAAATCAGCTCAATGTAGTTTAAGATTTAGTAGAATCTTCACTTCTGGGAAAAAGTAGAAAACTCTAAACAAATACGAATAGTTTTCTATTCAATCTGGAGAAGTGTGGATAAACCACTTATCCAATCTCTTTGGCTCAAATAGAAAAGTCTTAGAATCAACTGTTAAAGACTTCCAGAACACACTGGATTCCGAAATGACATGGAACACGCTACAGGACAAAATGCAAACCTCCCAACACAAAAGGCCTGTTGAGTGGATGGTATCCTAAATAAAATGATAAAACATACAGACCACAAATTCCAATTGGTTATAAAGTCTTTAACATCCTTTTTGGAAAAAAGGACTGATCACACCAATCCACAAAAGTGGAGACAAATTTGACTCCAATTACTGACGGGGGATATGCGTCAACTGCAACCTTCGGAAAATCTCTGCATTATCATTAATTAACAGCAGAATCGTACATTTCCTCAGCAAAAACAATGTACTGAGAAAATGTCAAATTCTCTTTTTTACAAATTACCGTACGCCAGACCACGTATTCACCCTAATTGACAAACAACCAACCAAAACAAAGGCAAAGTCTTCTTGTGCTTTCTTTATTTCAAAAAGTCTTCGAATCAGTTTGGCATGCACAAATTGCTATACAAATTGATGGAAAGTGGTGTTGGGGGAAAAAGATACAACATTATAAAATCCATGTACAAAAACAACAAGTGTGTGGTTAAAATTGGCAAAAGACACATTTCTTTCAACAGGACTGTTGGGTGAGACAGGGAAGCAGCTTAAGCCCCATCCTCTTCAACATATATATCAACGAATTGGCGGGGGCTCTAGAACAGTCTGCAGCACCCGGCCTCACCCTACTAGAATCTGAAGTCAAATGTCTACTGTTTGCTGATGATCTGGTGGTTCTGTCCCCAACCAAGGAGTGACTACATCAGTACCTAGATCTTCTTCACATTTGCTGTCAGACCTGGGCCCTGACAGTAAATCTCAGTAAGACAAAAATAATGGTGTTCCAAAAAAAGTCCAGTTGCCAGGACCACAAATACAAATTCCACCTAGACACTGTTGCCCTAGAACACACAAAAAACTATACATACCTCGGTCTAAACAAACTTTCCACAGGTAACTTCCACAAATTTGCAAACGATCTGAGAGACAAGGCAAGAAGGGCCTTCTATAACATCAAAATAAACATAACATTTGACATACCAATTAGGATCTAGCTAAGAATACTTGAATTAGTTATAGAACCCATTGCCCTTTATCCTTGTGAGGTCTGGGGTCCGCTCACCAACCAAGACTTCACAAAATGGGACAAACACCAAATTGAGACTCTGCATACAGAATTCTGCAAAAAATGTCCTCTGTCTACAACGTAGAGCTTCAAACAATGTATGCAGAGCAGAATTAGGCCCGATACCCGCTAATTATCAAAATCCAATTGAATTCTAAAACCACCTAACAGGAAGTGATTCCTAAACCTTCTATAACAAAGCCATCACCTACAGAGAGGAAAGAGCGGTCACGACAACGCAGACAAAATCCAATTGAATTCTAAAACCACCTAACAGGAAGTGATTCCTAAACCTTCCATAACAAAGCCATCACCTACAGAGAGGAAAGAGCGGTCACGACAACACAGACAAAATCCAAATAGTCTCCATAATGTCCACAGAAACATGTCAAACGTTTTTAATAATCAACCCTCAGGTTATTTTTAAAATATACAATCGATAATATATCAACCGCAAATGTCTTTATCAGTAGGAGAGGGAAAAGCAATGGCTGTACAAACTCAGTTGCACGAGCAAAACTCATGCGACCACTTGACGCAATGTTATCGTTCTGGCTCATTTTTTCACAATAAAAGCCTGAAAATATGTCTGAAGACTGTTGACACCTTGAGGAAGCGATAGGAAAAGGAATCTGGTTGATATCCCTTTAAATGGAGCGAAGGCAGGCTATGGAACATGGAGTTTTCAAAATAGAGGTTCAAAATAGTTTTCAATCCACTTCCTGGATTGATTTTCCTCAGGGTTTCGCCTGCAATATCAGTTATGTTATACTCACAGACAATATTTTGACAGTTTTGGAAACTTTAGAGTGTTTTCTATCTAATACTACTAATAATATGCATATATGAGCAGCTGAGACTGAGGAGCTGGCCATTTACTGTTAATTTGTTATTTTTTTATTCACTTTATTTTTTTTTATCTATATCACTTGCTTTGGCAATGTAAAGAGAGAGAGAGAGAGAGAGAGAGAGAGAGAGAGAGAGGTAGAGAGAGAGGTAGAGAGAGAGAGAGAGAGAGAGAGAGAGAGAGAGAGAGAGAGGTAGAGAGAGAGGTAGAGAGAGAGGTAGAGAGAGAGAGAGACAGAGAGGTAGAGAGAGAGAGAGAGAGAGAGGGAGAGAGAGAGGTAGAGAGAGAGAGAGAGAGAGAGAGAGAGAGAGAGAGGTAGAGAGAGAGGTAGAGAGAGAGGTAGAGAGAGAGAGAGACAGAGATGTAGAGAGAGAGAGAGAGAGGGTATGGTCATTTGATAGATCAGTAGGGTTAATCAGGTTAGAATGTGTCCTTTGTTGGGCTTCTGTAAACATCCTGTTGGGCTTCTACCTGTCTGTAAACATCCTGTTGGGCTTCTGCCTGTCTGTAAACATCCTGTTGGGCTTCTGCCTGTCTGTAAACATCCTGTTGGGATTCTGCCTGTGTGCAAACAGCCTGTTGGGCTTCTACCTGTCTGTAAACATCCTGTTGGGCTTCTGCCTGTCTGTAAACATCCTGTTGGGATTCTGCCTGTGTGCAAACAGCCTGTTGGGCTTCTGCCTGTGTGTAAACATCCTGTTGGGATTCTACCTGTCTGTAAACAGCCTGTTGGGCTTCTGCCTGTGTGTAAACATCCTGTTGGGCTTCTTTCTGTCTGCAAACATCCTGTTGGGCTTCTACCTGTCTGTAAATATCCTGTTGGGCTTCTGCCTGTGTGTAAACATCCTGTTGGGCTTCTACCTGTCTGTAAATATCCTGTTGGGCTTCTGCCTGTGTGTAAACATCCTGTTGGGCTTCTTTCTGTCTGCAAACATCCTGTTGGGCTTCTACCTGTCTGTAAATATCCTGTTGGGCTTCTGCCTGTCTGTAAACATCTTGTTGGGCTTCTGCCTGTGTGTAAACAGCCTGTTGGGCTTCTGGCTGTGTGTAAACATCCTGTTGGGCTTCTACCTGTCTGTAAACATCCTGTTGGGCTTCTGCCTGTGTGTAAACAGCCTGTTGGGCTTCTGCCTGTGTGTAAACATCCTGTTGGGCTTCTACCTGTCTGTAAACATCCTGTTGGGCTTCTGCCTGTCTGTAAACATCCTGTTGGGCTTCTGCCTGTCTGTAAACATCCTGTTGGGATTCTGCCTGTGTGCAAACAGCCTGTTGGGCTTCTACCTGTCTGTAAACATCCTGTTGGGCTTCTGCCTGTCTGTAAACATCCTGTTGGGATTCTGCCTGTGTGCAAACAGCCTGTTGGGCTTCTGCCTGTGTGTAAACATCCTGTTGGGATTCTACCTGTCTGTAAACAGCCTGTTGGGCTTCTGCCTGTGTGTAAACATCCTGTTGGGCTTCTTTCTGTCTGCAAACATCCTGTTGGGCTTCTACCTGTCTGTAAATATCCTGTTGGGCTTCTGCCTGTGTGTAAACATCCTGTTGGGCTTCTACCTGTCTGTAAATATCCTGTTGGGCTTCTGCCTGTGTGTAAACATCCTGTTGGGCTTCTTTCTGTCTGCAAACATCCTGTTGGGCTTCTACCTGTCTGTAAATATCCTGTTGGGCTTCTGCCTGTCTGTAAACATCTTGTTGGGCTTCTGCCTGTGTGTAAACAGCCTGTTGGGCTTCTGGCTGTGTGTAAACATCCTGTTGGGCTTCTACCTGTCTGTAAACATCCTGTTGGGCTTCTGCCTGTGTGTAAACAGCCTGTTGGGCTTCTGCCTGTGTGTAAACATCCTGTTGGGCTTCTACCTGTCTGTAAATATCCTGTTGGGCTTCTGCCTGTCTGTAAACATCTTGTTGGGCTTCTGCCTGTGTGTAAACATCCTGTTGGGCTTCTGCTTGTCTGTGAATTTATCCTGTTGGGCTTCTACCTGTCTGTAAACATCCTGTTGGGCTTCTGCCTGTCTGTAAACAGCCTGTTGGGTTTCTGCCTGTCTGTAAACATCCTGTTGGGCTTCTGCCTGTCTGTAAACATCCTGTTGGGCTTCTACCTGTCTGTAAATATCCTGTTGGGCTTCTGCGTGTCTGTAAAGATCCTGTTGGGCTTCTACCTGTCTGTAAACATCCTGTTGGGCTTCTGCCTGTGTGTAAACAGCCTGTTGGGCTTCTTCCTGTCTGTAAACATCCTGTTGGGATTCTACCTGTCTGTAAACAGCCTGTTGGGCTTCTGCCTGTGTGTAAACATCCTGTTCGGCTTCTGCCTGTGTGTAAACATCCTGTTGGGCTTCTGCCTGTCTGTAAACAGCCTGTTGGGCTTCTGCTTGTGTGTAAACAGCCTGTTGGGCTTCTTCCTGTGTGTAAACATCCTGTTGTGCTTCTTCCTGTCTGTAAACATCCTGTTGTGCTTCTGCCTGTGTGTAAACATGCTGTTGTGCTTCTGCCTGTGTGTAAACAACCTATGCCAGTTGACGTTTTGCACTATTCTAGCATTGTTATTTAGTGTGGATAGATTTTTTCATGTAAAAGTAGTTATTGAGTTGTAAATGTGGCTTTTAGGCTAGACAAGGGTAATGTTTGGGAAATGGTTTGCAGTGAGTGGTGACATACATCATACTGTTGTGTATAGGACTGTAAAACACTACCAATATCAAACCATCTATTTCATTTAACAAGCAGCAAAACTAAACTAGCAGAAACGTGTTAAATATTTATTTGAGATTTGCAGGTTGGACAGAGCTATTACAACATTTATGCCAATATATCCACACAGAATGTACAATCACCATAGATACCACAATACAGAACCCTACACAGATAAGGACTACTTACTTAACTAACTAGTCATTGAAAGCAGAAGTTTAAGTTGTAATTACCTTTATTTAACCAGGCAAGTCAGTTAAGAACAAATTCTTATTTTCCATGACGGTCTGGGAACAGTGGGTTAACTGCCTGTTCAGGGGCAGAACGACAGATTTGTACCTTGTCAGCTCGGGGGTTTGAACTCACAACCTTCCGGTTACTAGTCCAACGCTCGAACCACTAGGCTACCCTGCCGTAATGCACGTACATCTTTAAACTCCACATAAATCATGTATTCATGTCAATCTCAAAATTGCGCAAGATATTCAAGTTATGTTGTCAATAAAAGATTGTCTGAAATATTGGGGTTACACGGTTGCCATCTTATATTTTATTTAGCCAGGCTAGTCCACAGAGTAACATGTTTTTCAGGCAGTCAGTTTTTCGATCCAGCCCTAATTTTTCAGGACAGACATAAAGCTATTAAAGATCTACAGATGGTCTGTCCATCGTGGATCAGAGCAGACTCTATTTAAGACTCTACCAGTAAAAATAAAAGCTTGGACATGTCAAGCCCAACCTCAGTTTATCACCAACATAAAACTTGGCAAACTGATTGAATTAGACCCATGTTCACTGGAGTGAATTCAGCCTGCGGCTCCACAGCAGACCCAGAACGCACGACAGGCATAGTTAAGGGCAAAATGCAGAATATATACTTCTACGTAGGCTTCAGTTGAAGCTACAATCAATCCAATACAAAGAGGGAATGGGAATATTTTTAATGGGAATGGGAATATTTTTATCAGATTCAATGATCAACCTCCAACCAGTATGTTTCAGACCACTTCCTGGTACTATACTGTAAATTATAGCATCATATTTCAGACCACTTCCTGGTACTATACTGTAAATTATAGCACCATATTTCAGACCACTTCCTGGTACTATACTGTAAATTATAGCACCATATTTCAGACCACTTCCTGGTACTATACTGTAAATTATAGCACCATATTTCAGACCACTTCCTGGTACTATACTGTAAATTATAGCACCATATTTCAGACCACTTCCTGGTACTATACTGTAAATTATAGCACCATATTTCAGACCACTTCCTGGTACTATACTGTACATTATAGCACCATATCTCAGACCACTTCCTGGTACTATACTGTAAATTATAGCACCATATTTCAGAGGGAAATATTCACGTGTTATATTTGCGGCATTTTACAGGAAACAGGAAGTCACAGACAAACACACACACACACACTTTTTTGGTCTGCCCAAGACAGTGTGTGTACTGGCTAAGCATGCCTGTTTTAAAGGATACAGTGAATTCGTTTTGTTGTAAGGCTGATGAGCAGTGTGCAGGTGTAGCAAAATGCAATGTGCTAATGGCCAAACTCATGCAGTATCACATCACCAACCATGGGGGAACCTAATGAACGTCTGCACATACTGCCTAGATAGACTACGCTGTGGGCATGCATGAAGAACACACACACACACACACACACACACACACACACACACACACACACACACACACACACACACACACACACACACCAGCCTCCTGAGAGAGGAATTAACCTGTTGCAGTTCAAAAGGAAGTCTTCAGTCCAGAAAAGGATGAAAATGCTGTGCTCCCTGGATACATCAGCTGACCTCATGATGAACGTTGGATTCTATGCCTGGAAGCCAAGCATTCCTGCTATAGCTACATGTAATGTGAGCTTATACAAACCACAGCCTCTGTGCACACACTTCATATTCTGAGCCCCAGAAGCATGCTGACTATAAGAACTACTGAATAATACTGGATGGAAGTGTAGTTGAATTGAGCCCTAGAAGCATGCTGACTATAAGAACTACTGAATAATACTGGATGGAAGTGTAGTTGAATTGAGCCCTAGAAGCATGCTGACTATAAGAACTACTGAATAATACTGGATGGAAGTGTAGTTGAATTGAGCCCTAGAAGCATGCTGACTATAAGAACTACTGAATAATACTGGATGGAAGTGTAGTTGAATTGAGCCCTAGAAGCATGCTGACTATAAGAACTACTGAATAATACTGGATGGAAGTGTAGTTGAATTGAGCCCTAGAAGCATGCTGACTATACTAACTACTGAATAATACTGGATGGAAGTGTAGTTGAATTGAGCCCTAGAAGCATGCTGACTATAATAAC
The DNA here is from genome assembly GCF_057628025.1 of Oncorhynchus mykiss. NCBI lineage: Eukaryota > Metazoa > Chordata > Actinopteri > Salmoniformes > Salmonidae > Oncorhynchus > Oncorhynchus mykiss. The sequence continues at coordinate 9,879,562 of NC_143036.1, read as the reverse complement.
TACTGAATAATACTGGATGGAAGTGTAGTTGAATTGAGCCCTAGAAGCATGCTGACTATAAGAACTACTGAATAATACTGGATGGAAGTGTAGTTGAATTGAGCCCTAGAAGCATGCTGACTATAAGAACTACTGAATAATACTGGATGGAAGTGTAGTTGAATTGAGCCCTAGAAGCATGCTGACTATACTAACTACTGAATAATACTGGATGGAAGTGTAGTTGAATTGAGCCCTCGCCATTTGGGATACAAAGCATGTGTGCCTGTCACTCAAACTATTCCACACATGCTGTCATACAAGTCGATCCAGAGCATCCCAAACATGCTCGACGAGTGACATTTCTGGTGAGTATACAGTCCATGGGACATTTTCAACTTCCAGAAATGTTGTACAGACACGGGACCGTGCATTATTGTGCATCAAGTGATGGCGATGGACGAATGGCATGACAATGGGCTTCAGGATCTCATCACAGTTTCTCTGTCCATTCAAATTGCCATCGATATAATGCAACTGTATTTGTAGTCCGTAGCATATGCCTGCCCATACCATAACCCCACTGCCACCATCGGGCACTCTGTTCACAACGTTGACATCAGCAAACTGCTCACCCACACGACGCCGTACACGTGGTCTGTGGTTGTGAGGCCGGATGGACATACTGACAAATTCTGTAAAACGACGTTGGAAGTGGCTTATGGTAGAGAAATTAACATTTGTTTATCTAGCAACAGCTCTGGTGGACATTCCTGCCGTCATCATGCCAATTGCACACTACCTCAAAACTTGAAATATCTGTGCCATTGTGTTGTGTGGCCTTTTATTGTCCCCAGCACAAGGTGCACCTGTGTAATGATCATGCTGTTTAATCAGCTTCTTGATATGTCACACCTGTCAGTTGGATGGATTATTTTGGAAAAGGAGATAAGCTCACTAACAGGGATGTAAACAAATGTGTGCATAACATTTTCACGAAAAAAGCTTTTTGTGCATCTGGAACAGTTCTCAGATATTTTATTTCAGCTCATGAAACATGGCACAAACACTTTACATGTTGCGTTTATATTTTTTTCCAGTGTATATAGGAAAGTACAGTCTATGTGTTGTTGAAGATGGCACATTTAACCAATCTAAGTCTCTCCCCCCATCCCTTGCATCCGTCTATCCTGCACCAGTTCTGGTGAGGTAACCTAGTGGTTAGAGTGTAGTGGTGGCAGGTAGCCTAGTGGTTAGAATGTAGAGGTGGCAGGTAGCCTAGTGGTTAGAGCATTGGGCCAGTAATCGAACGGTTGTTAGATTGAATCCCCAAGCTGACAAGGTAATAATCATCTGAAGAGGCAGAAAGAGATCTCGGACTTCCACATGACCTATCCCTAGAGCGTGAAAGCTCAAGATTCTCTGCAGCAAAATATTGGACAACATCATGGCAATTATTGGTTAATTAGAATACCTTCCCCAAATACATTGATAAAGACTAAGGAGTTGGCTAATGTTGTAAAGGGTCCTACACACTATAATCGCTTGAGGACTGGCACAGCATTTTAGTTTGTCATTATCCCTCACCACCCATACTTGCTTAGCCTTTTGCGTCTTGACACAGGTTCTGGCGTGTCGGGGTAGATTATAGTGAGAGCTTGGAGGTAACGAGTGAATACCTCCTGTTGTTTGATGTCACAGTGGGGAGAGTTCACATTATTTAGAGAGATGGAAGAGAGTGAAGTTGGAGAAGTTCACTTCTCTCTCCATGGAATAACACTGACTATCTCTGCAAAGTCTGTCAACAATTGTCGCTATATCTTCTAACATGTCAGATATGATGAGCATCCTGAAAGTAACCCTAAAGACATTTCCTTAAATATTCCTTTGTGTCCTGAGTTTGTTGCTCATACCTTTTATATCCCAAAATGTAGGAGGTTTTTATACACAAATATAAGCTGTGGATCCTTCTCACAGAGTGTAGCCTCGTCCCTCTGTTCCGTCTCTCTCTCTCTCTGTCTCTCTCTCTCTGTCTCTCTCTCTGTCTCTCTCTCTCTCTCTGTGCAGTGTGATGTGTGCAGTGTGATGTGTGCAGTGTGATGTGTCCAGTGTGATGTGTGCAGAGTGAAGTGTGCAGTGTGAAGTGTGCAGTGTGATGTGTGCAGTGGGATGGTTGCAGTGTGATGTGTGCAGTGTAATGTGTGCAGTATGATGTGTGCAGTGGGATGGTTGCAATGTGATGTGTGCAGTATGATGTGTGCAGTGTGATGTGTGCAGTGGGATGGTTGCAGTATGATGTGTGCAGTGGGATGGTTGCAGTGTGATGTGTGCAGTGGGATGGTTGCAGTGTGATGTGTGCAGTGGGATGGTTGCAGTGTGATGTGTGCAGTGGGATGGTTGCAGTGCGATGTGTGCAGTGGGATGGTTGCAGTGTGATGTGTGCAGTATGATGTGTGCAGTGTGATGTGTGCAGTGGGATGGTTGCAGTGTGATGTGTGCAGTGTGATGTGTGCAGTGTGATGTGTGCAGTGGGATGGTTGCAGTGTGATGTGTGCAGTGGGATGGTTGCAGTGTGATGTGTGCAGTGTGATGTGTGCAGTGGGATGTGTGCAGTGGGATGTGTGCAGTGTGAAGTGTGAAATTAGCAGCTGGATGTGTGCAGTGGGATGGTTGCAGTGTGAAGTGTGCAGTGGGATGGTTGCAGTGTGATGAGTGCAGTGGGATGGTTGCAGTGGGATGTGTGCAGTGGGATGTGTGCAGTGTGAAGTGTGCAGAGGGATGGTTGCAATGTGATGTGTGCAGTGGGATGGTTGCAGGGGGATGTGTGCAGTGGGAAGTGTGCAGTGTGATGTGTGCAGTGTGATGAGTGCAGTGTGATGGTTGCAGTGGGAGGGTTGCAGTGGGATGTGTGCAGTGGGATGGTTGCAGTGTGATGTGTACAGTGGGATGGTTGCTGTGTGATGTGTGCAGTGGGATGGTTGCTGTGTGATGTGTGCAGTGTGATGTGTGCAGTGGGATGTGTGCAGTGTGAAGTGTGCAGAGGGATGGTTGCAGTGGGATGGTTGCAGTGTGATGTGTGCAGTGGGATGGTTGCAGTGGGATGTGTGCAGTGGGATGGTTGCAGTGGGATGGTTGCAGTGTGATGTGTGCAGTGGGATGGTTGCAGTGGGATGTGTGCAGTGGGATGGTTGCAGTGGGATGGTTGCAGTGGGATGTGTGCAGTGGGATGGTTACAGTGTGATGTGTGCAGTGGGATGTGTGTAGTGTGCGGTGTCATATGGACAGTTGGATGTGTGTGGTGGGATCTGTGCAGTGTGATGTGTGCAGTGGGATGTGTGCAGTGTGATGTGTGCAGTGGGATGGTTGCAATGTGATGTGGGCAGCGGGATGGTTGCAGTGTGATGTGTGCAGTGGGATGGTTGCAATGTGATGTGTGCAGTGGGATGGTTGCAGTGTGATGTGTGCAGTGGGATGGTTGCAGTGTGATGTGTGCAGTGGGATGGTTGCAGTGTGATAAGAGCAGTGTGATGGTTGCAGTGGGATGTGTGCAGTGGGATGGTTGCAGTATGATGTGTGCAGTGGGATTGTTGCAGTGTGATGTGTGCAGTGGCATGTGTTGCAGTGTGATGTGTGTTCCAGGATGTAGTCAGCTGTATTGAGGAGACGTAGTAGGGTCTCCACACCGCCACGCTCCAACAGCACACAATCTCACAATTCCCCCCGTCAGGGACGACACACACCCGTAACCTATGCAGTATCGCTCAAACACTGCATTACATGCAGTGGCACAGATGATCACACACACACACACACACACACACACACACACACACACACACACACACACACACACACACACACACACACACACACACACACACACACACACACACACACACACACACACACACAATATCTCTATCCCCAGGTTCTTCCATCACTCGTGTGATTTAATAATATACAAAGGTCAAGTTAGAAAGATAGACAGGCCTAATCATAGTCTCTCCTCACCCCTAGTCTACTGATACAGGCCTCATCATAGTCTCTCCTCACCCCTAGTCTACTGATACAGGCCTCGTCATAGTCTCTCCTCACCACTAGTCTACTGATACAGGCCTCATCATAGTCTCTCCTCACCCCTTGTCTACTGATACAGGCCTCATCATAGTGTCTCCTCACCCCTTCTCTACTGATACAGGCCTCGTCATAGTCTCCCTCTCCTCACCCCTAGTCTACTGATACAGGCCTCATCATAGTCTCCCTCTCCTCATCCCTAGTCTACTGATACAGGCCTCGTCATAGTCTCTCCTCACCCCTAGTCTACTGATACAGGCCACATCATAGTCTCGCCTCACCCCTAGTCTACTGATACAGGCCTCATCATAGTCTCTCCTCACCCCTAGTCTACTGATTCAGGCCTCATCATAGTCTCTCCTCACCCCTAGTCTACTGATACAGGCCTCATCATAGTCTCTCCTCACCCCTAGTCTACTGATACAGGCCACATCATAGTCTCGCCTCACCCCTAGTCTACATATACAGGCCTCATCATAGTCTCTCCTCACCCCTAGTCTACTGATTCAGGCCTCATCATAGTCTCTCCTCACCCCTAGTCTACTGATACAGGCCTCATCATAGTCTCTCCTCACCCCTAGTCTACTGATACAGGCCTCATCATATCATAGACTCTCCTCACCCCTAGGCTACTGATTCAGGCCTCGTCGGTGCCTCCCTCTCCTCACCCCTAGTCTACTGATTCAGGCCTCGTCGGTGCCTCCCTCTCCTCACCCCTAGGCTACTGATTCAGGCCTCGTCGGTGCCTCCCTCTCCTCACCCCTAGTCTACTGATATAGGCCTCATCATAGTCTCTCCTCACCCCTAGGCTACTGATTCAGGCCTCGTCGGTGCCTCCCTCCCCACCCGTCCATCGCCCCTGATATTTTACATCCATTACCATATTTTAATATGAGATCTAACCCCCCCAATCCTCAGCACGGTTGTCTTTCTTCAGCTAACAACCCTGTGAATCGCATCAGGAGGATATCAGGACATGCAAACAGGACAAATTGGCTTCCAGGAGAGCAAAAATCAATCTAAACTAAAATATGCAGGGAGAGAAGAAGAAGAAGAAGAAGCCTTGATGTTTTGGAGAGAGAGAGAGACTGAGGGAGGGTGAGATGGAAGGGGGTAATGTGTTTGGAGAGAGAGAGAGAGAGACTGAGGGAGGGTGAGATGGAGGGGGGTAATGTGTTTTGGAAAGACAGAGAGACTGAGGGAGGGCGAGACGGAGGGGGGTAATGTGTTTTGGAGAGAGAGAGAGAGACTGAGGGAGGGCGAGACGGAGGGGGGTAATGTGTTTTGGAGAGAGAGAGAGAGACTGAGGGAGGGCGAGACGGAGGGGGGGTAATGTGTTTGGAAAGAGAGAGAGACTGAGGGAGGGCGAGACGGAGGGGGGTAATGTGTTTTGGAGAGAGAGAGAGAAAGAGACTGAGGGAGGGCGAGACGGAGGGGGGTAATGTGTTTTGGAGAGAGAGAGAGAGAGACTGAGGGAGGGCGAGACGGAGGGGGGTAATGTGTTTTGAAGAGAGAGAGAGAGACTGAGGGAGGGCGAGACGGAGGGGTATAATGTGTTTTGGAGAGAGAGAGGGTGAGGGTGTGCGAGACGGATGGGGGTAATGTGTTTTGGAAAGAGAGAGAGACTGAGGGAGGGCGAGACGGAGGGGGGTAATGTGTTTTGGAGAGAGAGAGACTGAGGGAGGGCGAGACGGAGGGGGGTAATGTGTTTTGGAAAGAGAGAGAGAGACTGAGGGAGGGTGAGACCGAGGGGGGTAATGTGTTTTGGAGAGAGAGAGAGCGACTGAGGGAGGGCGAGATGGAGGGGGGTAATGTGTTTTGGAAAGAGAGAGAGAGACTGAGGGAGGGTGAGACCGAGGGGGGTAATGTGTTTTGGAGAGAGAGAGAGAGACTGAGGGAGGGCGAGACAGAGGAGGTAATGTGTTTTGGAGAGAGAGAGAGAGAGAGAGAGAGAGACTGAGGGATGGCGAGACAAAGGGGGGTAATGTGATTTGGAGAGAGAGAGAGAGAGACTGAGGGAGGGCGAGATGGAGGGGGGTAATGTGTTTTGGAGAGAGAGAGAGAGAGAGAGAGAGACTGAGGGACGGAGAAACAGAGGGGGGTAATGTGTTATGGAGAGAGAGAGGGAGAGAGACTGAGGGAGGGCGAGACAGAGGGGTATAATGTGTTTTGGAGAGAGAGAGAGAGAGAGACTGAGGGAGGGCGAGACGGAGGGGGGGTAATGTGTTTGGAAAGAGAGAGAGACTGAGGGAGGGCGAGACGGAGGGGGGTAATGTGTTTTGGAGAGAGAGAGAGAAAGAGACTGAGGGAGGGCGAGACGGAGGGGGGTAATGTGTTTTGGAGAGAGAGAGAGAGAGACTGAGGGAGGGCGAGACGGAGGGGGGTAATGTGTTTTGAAGAGAGAGAGAGAGACTGAGGGAGGGCGAGACGGAGGGGTATAATGTGTTTTGGAGAGAGAGAGGGTGAGGGTGTGCGAGACGGATGGGGGTAATGTGTTTTGGAAAGAGAGAGAGACTGAGGGAGGGCGAGACGGAGGGGGGTAATGTGTTTTGGAGAGAGAGAGACTGAGGGAGGGCGAGACGGAGGGGGGTAATGTGTTTTGGAAAGAGAGAGAGAGACTGAGGGAGGGTGAGACCGAGGGGGGTAATGTGTTTTGGAGAGAGAGAGAGCGACTGAGGGAGGGCGAGATGGAGGGGGGTAATGTGTTTTGGAAAGAGAGAGAGAGACTGAGGGAGGGTGAGACCGAGGGGGGTAATGTGTTTTGGAGAGAGAGAGAGAGACTGAGGGAGGGCGAGACAGAGGAGGTAATGTGTTTTGGAGAGAGAGAGAGAGAGAGAGAGAGAGACTGAGGGATGGCGAGACAAAGGGGGGTAATGTGATTTGGAGAGAGAGAGAGAGAGACTGAGGGAGGGCGAGATGGAGGGGGGTAATGTGTTTTGGAGAGAGAGAGAGAGAGAGAGAGAGACTGAGGGACGGAGAAACAGAGGGGGGTAATGTGTTATGGAGAGAGAGAGGGAGAGAGACTGAGGGAGGGCGAGACAGAGGGGTATAATGTGTTTTGGAGAGAGAGAGAGAGAGAGACTGAGGGAGGGCGAGACGGAGGGGGGTAATGTGTTTTGGAGAGCAAGAGAGAGACTGAGGGAGGGCGAGACGGAGGGGTATAATGTGTTTTGGAGAGAGAGAGGGTGAGGGAGGGCGAGATGGAGTGGGGTAATGTGTTTTGGAGAGAGAGAGAGTGAGGGAGGGCGAGACGGAGGGGGGTAATGTGTTTTGGAGAGAGAGAGAGAGAGAGAGAGACTGAGGGAGGGTGAGACAGAGGGGTATAATGTGTTTTGGAGAGAGAGAGAGAGAGAGAGACTGAGGGAGGGCGAGACAGAGGGGGGTGATGTGTTTTGGAGAGAGAGAGAGAGAGAGAGAGTGACTAAGTGAGGGTGAGACCGAGGGGGGTAATGTGTTTTGGAGAGAGAGAGAGAGACTGTGGGAGGGTGAGATGGAGGGGGGTAATGTGTGTTGGAAAGAGAGAGAGAGAGAGACTGAGGGAGGGTGAGATGGAGTGGGGTAATGTGTTTTGGAGAGTGAGAGAAAGTGAGGGAGGGTGAGACGGAGGGGGGTAATGAGTTTTGGAGAGAGAAAGAGATTGTGGGAGGGTGAGATGGAGGGGGGTAATGTGTGTTGGAAAGAGAGAGAGAGAGAGACTGAGGGAGGGTGAGATGGAGTGGGGTAATGTGTTTTGGAGAGAGAGAGAGAGTGAGGGGGGGTGAGATGGAGGGGGGTAATGTGTTTTGGAGAGAGAGAGAGACTGAGGGAGGGTGAGATGGAGGGGGGTAATGTGTTTTGGAGATGGAGAGAGTGAGGGAGGGCGAGACGGAGGGGGGTAATGTGTTTTGGAGAGAGAGAGTGAGGGAGGGCGAGACGGAGGGGGGTAATGTGTTTTGGAGAGAGAGAGCGAGAGAGAGATTGAGGGAGGGCGAGACGGAGGGAGGTAATGTTATTGGAGAGAGAGAGAGAGACTGAGGGATGGCGAGCCGGAGGGGGGTAATGTGTTTGGAGAGAGAGAGAGAGACTGAGGGAGGGCGAGCCGGAGGGGGGTAATGTGTTTTGGAGAGAGAGAGACTGAGGGAGGGCGAGACGGAGGGGGGTAATGTGTTTTGGAGAGAGAGAGACTGAGGGAGGGCGAGACGAAGGGGGGTAATGTGTTTGGAGATAGAGAGGGTGAGGGGGGGTGAGACGGAGGGGGATAATGTGTTTTAGAGAGAGAGAGAGAGAGAGACTGTGGGAGGGGGAGACTGAGGGGGGTAATGTGTTTTAGAGAGAGAGAGAGAGAGAGAGACTGAGGGAGGGCGAGACGGAGGGGGGTAATGTGTTTTAGAGAGAGAGAGAGAGAGAGACACTGTGGAAGGGGGAGACTGAGGGGGGTAATGTGTTTTAGAGAGAGAGAGAGAGTGTGGGAGGGTGAGACGGAGGGGGGGTAATGTGTTTTGGAGAGAGAGAGAGAGACTGAGGGAGGGCGAGACGGAGGGGTATAATGTGTTTTGGAGAGAGAGAGGGTGAGGGAGGGCGAGATGTAGTGGGGTAATGTATTTTGGAGAGAGAGAGCGACTGAGGGAGGGCGAGATGGAGGGGGGTAATGTATTTTGGAAAGAGAGAGAGAGACTAAGTGAGGGTGAGACCGAGGGGGGTAATGTGTTTTTGAGAGAGAGAGAGAGACTGTGGGAGGGTGAGATGGAGGGGGGTAATGTGTGTTGGAAAGAGAGCGAGAGAGAGACTGAGGGAGGGTGAGATGGAGTGGGGTAATGTGTTTTAGAGAGAGAGAGAGAGTGAGGGAGGGTGAGACGGAGAGGGGTAATGTGTTTTGGAGAGAGAGAGCGAGAGAGAGACTGAGGGAGGGCGAGACGGAGGGAGGTAATGTTATTGGAGAGAGAGAGAGAGACTGAGGGATGGCGAGCCGGAGGGGGGTAATGTGTTTGGAGAGAGAGAGAGAGACTGAGGGAGGGCGAGCCGGAGGGGGGTAATGTGTTTTGGAGAGAGAGAGACTGAGGGAGGGCGAGACGGAGGGGGGTAATGTGTTTTGGAGAGAGAGAGACTGAGGGAGGGCGAGACGGAGGGGGGTAATGTGTTTGGAAATAGAGAGGGTGAGGGGGGGTGAGACGGAGGGAGGTAATGTGTTTTAGAGAGAGAGAGAGAGAGAGACTGTGGGAGGGGGAGACTGAGGGGGGTAATGTGTTTTAGAGAGAGAGAGAGAGATAGAGAGACTGAGGGAGGGCGAGACGGAGGGGGGTAATGTGTTTTAGAGAGAGAGAGAGAGAGAGAGACTGTGGGAGGGGGAGACTGAGGGGGGTAATGTGTTTTAGAGAGAGAGAGAGAGACTGAGGGAGGGTGAGATGGAGTGGGGTAATGTGTTTTAGAGAGAGAGAGTGTGGGAGGGTGAGACGGAGGGGGGGTAATGTCTTTTGGAGAGAGAGAGAGAGACTGAGGGAGGGCGAGATGGAGGGGTATAATGTATTTTGGAGAGAGAGAGCAACTGAGGGAGGGCGAGATGGAGGGGGGTAATGTATTTTGGAAAGAGAGAGAGAGACTAAGTGAGGGTGAGACCGAGGGGGGTAATGTGTTTTGGAGAGAGAGAGAGAGACTGTGGGAGGGTGAGATGGAGGGGGGTAATGTGTGTTGGAAAGAGAGAGAGAGAGAGACTGAGGGAGGTTGAGATGGAGTGGGGTAATGTGTTTTAGAGAGAGAGAGAGAGTGAGGGAGGGTGAGACGGAGGGGTGTAATGTGTTTTGGAGAGAGAGAGAGAGAGACTGAGGGAGGGTGAGATGGGGGGGTAATGTGTTTTGGAGAGAGAGAGAGAGAGAGAGACTGAGGGAGGGTGAGATGGAGGGGGGTAATGTGTTTTGGAGAGGGAGAGAGTGAGGGAGGGCGAGACGGAGGGGGGGTAATGTGTTTTGGAGAGAGAGAGAGTGATGAGGGCGAGACGGAGGGGGGTAATGTGTTTTGGAGAGAGAGAGAGACTGAGGGAGGGCAAGACGGAGGTGGTAATGTGTTTTGGAGAGAGAGAGAGAGAAAGAGACTGAGGGAGGGCGAGACGGAGGGGGGTAATGTGTTTTGGAGAGAGAGAGACTGAGGGACAGCGAGACGGAGGGGGTAATGTGTTTTGGAGAAGGAGAGAGACTGAGGGAGGGCAAGACGGAGGGGGTAATGTGTTTTGGAGAGAGAGAGAGAGAAAGAGACTGAGGGAGGGCGAGACGGAGGGGGGTAATGTGTTTTGGAGAGAGAGAGTGATGGAGGGCGAGACGGAGGGGGGTAATGTGTTTTGGAGAGAGAGAGAGAGAGAGAGAGACTGAGGGAGGGCGAGACGGAGGGAGGTAATGTTGTTGGAGAGAGAGAGACTGAGGGAGGGCGAGACGGAGGGGGGTAATGTGTTTTGGAGAGAGAGAGTGATGGAGGGCGAGCCGGAGGGGGGTAATGTGTTTTGGAGAGAGAGAGACTGAGGGAGGGCGAGACGGAGGGGGTAATGTGTTTTGGAGAGAGAGAGACTGAGGGAGGGCGAGACGGAGGGGGGTAATGTGTTTTGGAGAGAGAGAGACTGAGGGAGGGCGAGATGGAGGGGGGTAATGTGTTTTGGAGAGAGAGAGAGAAAGACAGTGACTAAGTGAGGGTGAGACCGAGGGGGGTAATGTGTTTTGGAGAGAGAGAGAGACTGTGGGAGGGTGAGATGGAGGGGGGTAATGTGTTTTAGAGAGAGAGAGAAAGAGAGAGAGAGAGACTGAGGGAGGGCGAGATGGAGTGTGGTAATGTGTTTTGGAGAGAGACAGAGAGAGAGAGAGACTGAGGGAGGGCGAGACAGAGGGGGGTGATGTGTTTTGGAGAGAGAGAGAGAGAGAGAGTGATTAAGTGAGGGTGAGACCGAGGGGGGTAATGTGTATTGGAGAGAGAGAGAGACTGTGGGAGGGTGAGATGGAGGGGGGTAATGTGTGTTGGAAAGAGAGAGAGAGAGAGACTGAGGGAGGGTGAGATGGAGTGGGGTAATGTGTTTTGGAGAGAGAGAGAGAGTGAGGGAGGGTGAGACGGAGGGGGGTAATGTGTTTTGGAGAGAGAGAGAGACTGTGGGAGGGTGCGATGGAGGGGGGTAATGTGTGTTGGAAAGAGAGAGAGAGAGAGACTGAGGGAGGGTGAGATGGAGTGGGGTAATGTGTTTTGGAGAGAGAGAGAGAGTGAGGGAGGGTGAGACGGAGGGGGGTAATGTGTTTTGGAGAGAAAGAGAGAGACTGAGGGAGGGTGAGATGGAGGGGGGTAATGTGTTTTGGAGAGAGAGAGAGACTGAGGGAGGGTGAGATGGAGGGGGGTAATGTGTTTTGGAGATGGAGAGAGTGAGGGAGGGCGAGACGGAGGGGGGTAATGTGTTTTGGAGAGAGAGAGTGATGGAGGGCGAGCCGGAGGGGGGTAATGTGTTTTGGAGAGAGAGAGACTGAGGGAGGGCGAGACGGAGGGGGTAATGTGTTTTGGAGAGAGAGAGACTGAGGGAGGGCGAGACGGAGGGGGGTAATGTGTTTTGGAGAGAGAGAGACTGAGGGAGGGCGAGATGGAGGGGGGTAATGTGTTTTGGAGAGAGAGAGAGAAAGACAGTGACTAAGTGAGGGTGAGACCGAGGGGGGTAATGTGTTTTGGAGAGAGAGAGAGACTGTGGGAGGGTGAGATGGAGGGGGGTAATGTGTTTTAGAGAGAGAGAGAAAGAGAGAGAGAGAGACTGAGGGAGGGCGAGATGGAGTGTGGTAATGTGTTTTGGAGAGAGACAGAGAGAGAGAGAGACTGAGGGAGGGCGAGACAGAGGGGGGTGATGTGGTTTGGAGAGAGAGAGAGAGAGAGAGTGACTAAGTGAGGGTGAGACCGAGGGGGGTAATGTGTATTGGAGAGAGAGAGAGACTGTGGGAGGGTGAGATGGAGGGGGGTAATGTGTGTTGGAAAGAGAGAGAGAGAGAGACTGAGGGAGGGTGAGATGGAGTGGGGTAATGTGTTTTGGAGAGAGAGAGAGAGTGAGGGAGGGTGAGACGGAGGGGGGTAATGTGTTTTGGAGAGAGAGAGAGACTGTGGGAGGGTAGGATGGAGGGGGGTAATGTGTGTTGGAAAGAGAGAGAGAGAGAGACTGAGGGAGGGTGAGATGGAGTGGGGTAATGTGTTTTGGAGAGAGAGAGAGAGTGAGGGAGGGTGAGACGGAGGGGGGTAATGTGTTTTGGAGAGAAAGAGAGAGACTGAGGGAGGGTGAGATGGAGGGGGGTAATGTGTTTAGGAGAGAGAGAGAGACTGAGGGAGGGTGAGATGGAGGGGGGTAATGTGTTTTGGAGATGGAGAGAGTGAGGGAGGGCGAGACGGAGGGGAGTAATGTGTTTTGGAGAGAGAGAGGATGGAGGGCGAGACGGAGGGGGGTAATGTGTTTTGGTGAGAGAGAGAGAGAGAGAGACTGAGGGAGGGCGAGACGGAGGGAGGTAATGTTATTGGAGAGAGAGAGAGAGACTGAGGGAGGGCGAGCCGGAGGTGGGTAATGTGTTTTGGAGAGAGAGAGACTGAGGGAGGGCGAGACGGAGGGGGGTAATGTGTTTTGGAGAGAGAGAGACTGAGGGAGGGCGAGACGGAGGGGGGTAATGTGTTTTGGAGAGAGAGAGAGACTGTTGGAGGGTGAGATGGAGGGGGGTAATGTGTTTTAGAGAGAGAGAGAGAGAGAGAGACTGAGGGAGGGCGAGACGGAGGGGGGTAATGTGTTTTGGAGAGAGACAGAGAGAGAGAGAGTGAGGGAGGGTGAGATGGAGTGGGGTAATGTGTTTTGGAGAGAGAGAGAGAGTGAGGGAGGGTGAGACGGAGGGGGGTAATGTGTTTTGGAGAGAGAGAGAGACTGTGGGAGGGTGAGATGGAGGGGGGTAATGTGTGTTGGAAAGAGAGAGAGAGAGAGACTGAGGGAGGGTGAGACGGAGGGGGGTAATGTGTTTTGGAGAGAAAGAGAGAGACTGAGGGAGGGTGAGATGGAGGGGGGTAATGTGTTTTGGAGAGAGAGAGAGACTGAGGGAGGGTGAGATGGAGGGGGGTAATGTGTTTTGGAGATGGAGAGAGTGAGGGAGGGCGAGACGGAGGGGGGTAATGTGTTTTGGAGAGAGAGAGTGATGGAGGGCGAGACGGAGGGGGGGTAATGTGTTTTGGAGAGAGAGAGAGAGAGAGAGTGACTAAGTGAGGGTGAGACCGAGGGGGGTAATGTGTTTTGGAGAGAGAGAGAGACTGTGGGAGGGTGAGATGGAGGGGGGTAATGTGTTTTGGAGAGAGAGAGAGACTGAGGGAGGGTGAGATGGAGGGGGGTAATGTGTTTTGGAGATGGAGAGAGTGAGGGAGGGCGAGACGGAGGGGGGTAATGTGTTTTGGAGAGAGAGAGTGATGGAGGGCGAGACGGAGGGGGGGTAATGTGTTTTGGAGAGAGAGAGAGAGAGAGAGTGACTAAGTGAGGGTGAGACCGAGGGGGGTAATGTGTTTTGGAGAGAGAGAGAGACTGTGGGAGGGTGAGATGGAGGGGGGTAATGTGTGTTGGAAAGAGAGAGAGAGAGAGACTGAGGGAGGGTGAGATGGAGTGGGGTAATGTGTTTTGGAGAGAGAGAGAGAGAGAGTGAGGGAGGGTGAGACGGAGGGGGGTAATGTGTTTTGGAGAGAAAGAGAGAGACTGAGGGAGGGTGAGATGGAGGGGGGTAATGTGTTTAGGAGAGAGAGAGAGACTGAGGGAGGGTGAGATGGAGGGGGGTAATGTGTTTTGGAGATGGAGAGAGTGAGGGAGGGCGAGACGGAGGGGGGTAATGTGTTTTGGAGAGAGAGAGTGATGGAGGGCGAGACGGAGGGGGGTAATGTGTTTTGGTGAGAGAGAGAGAGAGAGAGACTGAGGGAGGGCGAGATGGAGGGAGGTAATGTAATTGGAGAGAGAGAGAGAGACTGAGGGAGGGCGAGCCGGAGGGGGGTAATGTGTTTTGGAGAGAGAGAGACTGAGGGAGGGCGAGACGGATGGGGGTAATGTGTTTTGGAGAGAGAGAGACTGAGGGAGGGCGAGACGGAGGGGAGTAATGTGTTTTGGAGAGAGAGAGACTGAGGGAGGGCGAGACGGAGGGGGGTAATGTGTTTGGAGATAGAGAGGGTGAGGGGGGGTGAGACGGAGGGGGGTAATGTGTTTTAGAGAGAGAGAGAGAGAGAGAGACTGTGGGAGGGGGAGACTGAGGGGGGTAATGTGTTTTAGAGAGAGAGAGAGAGAGATAGAGACTGAGGGAGGGCGAGACGGAGGGGGGTAATGTGTTTTAGAGAGAGAGAGAGAGAGACTGTGGGAGGGGGAGACTGAGGGGGGTAATGTGTTTTAGAGAGAGAGAGAGAGAGAGAGACTGAGGGAGAGTGAGATGGAGGGGGTAATGTGTTTTAGAGAGAGAGAGAGAGAGACTGAGTGAGGGGGAGACGGAGGGGGGTAATGTGTTTTAGAGAGAGAGAGAGAGACTGAGGGAGGGCGAGACGGAGGGGGGTAATGTGTTTTGGAGAGAGAGAGAGAGACTGAGGGAGGGCGAGACGGAGGGGGGTAATGTGATTTGGAGAGAGAGAGACTGAGGGAGGGCGAGACGGAGGGGAGTAATGTGTTTTGGAGAGAGAGAGAGAGAGAGACTGAGGGATGGCGAGATGGAGGGGTATAATGTGTTTTGGAGAGAGAGAGACTGAGGGAGGGCCAGACGGAGGGGGTAATGTGTTTTGGATAGAGAGAGAGAGAGACTGATGGAGGGTGAGACGGAGGGGGGTAAAGTGTTTTGGAGAGAGAGAGAGAGACTGAGGGAGTCCGAGACGGAGGGGGGTAATGTGTTTTGGAGAGAGAGAGAGACACTGAGGGAGGGCGAGATGGAGTGGGGTAATGTGTTTTGGAGAGAGAGAGAGAGAGAGAGACTGAGGGAGGGTGAGACAAAGGGGGGTAATATGTTTTGGAGAGAGAGAGAGAGACTTAGGGAGGGCGAGTTGGAAGGGGGTAATGTGTTTTGGAGAGAGAGAGATAGACTGAGGGAGGGCGAGATGGAGGGGGGTAATGTGTTTTGGAAAGAGAGAGGCTGAGGGAGGGCGAGATGGAGGTGTGGTAATGTGTTTGGAGAGAGAGTGAGAAACTGAGGGAAGGCGAGATGGAGGGGGGTAATGTGTTTTGGAACGAGAGAGGCTGAGGGAGGGCGAGATGGAGTGGGAAATGTGTTTTGGAAAGAGAGAGAGAGAGAGAGAGAGACTGAGGGAGGGCGAGAAGGAGGGGGTATTGTGTTTTGGAGAGAGAGAGAGAGAGAGAGAGAGACAGAGAAACTGAGGGAGGGCGAGATGGAGAGGGGTAATGTGATTTGGAAAGAGAGATAGAGACTGAGGGAGCGCAAGATGGAGGGGGGTAATGTGTTTTGGGTCTTGGAGAGAGAGAGAGAGAAAGAGAGAGAGAGAGAGGCTGAGGGAGTGCGAGACGGAGGTGGAGTAATGTGTTTTGGGGGGAGAGAGAGAGAGAGAGAGAGACTGAGGACTGAGGGAGGGCAAGACGGAGGTGGGGTAATGTGTTTTGGCGGAGAGAGACAGAGAGAGAGGGAGAGAGGGAGACTGAGGGAGGGCGAGACGGAGGTGGGGTAATGTGTTTTGGGTAATGTGAGTTTGAAATGCCACAGCATCAATTACTGAATGATTGAAGACAAACAAAGTATAGTTGGTGAAGAGCATCTAATGGATACACACTGATTAAGCACTAGTCCTCTAGATTCATTGTTTTCATATTTACATTACACCTTGTGCCCGTACAACAACTTCAATGTTATTGCTTATGTTTATATGAGCTGTTATGAAGTTTTCTGACGCACCTTGCAAGATGGATAGGTAAACGTTGTAATTTCAAGTGCCAAAATCGCTTGGCATTTATGATTGATTGATTGTCATATTAAAAGCACGGTAAATGTAGTCTTGGAATGTTTAAGTTTGCTCATACGCACACTGGGTGCTTTAGGGATGTACTGTCTGCTGGTGTTAATCCTTACTTTTTAATCAGAGACTTAGTTATGCTTGACTGACCAGGTTGCCTATGTGAGATCTTTGCCAGTCAATGATATTAACGAATCGATGATTTGCCTTGGAGAACCAGCATGACTACGGACCTCTGAGACACCTGCTTTAAACTTTGTGAAGTAGATGAAAGGAGAAGTTCAACCATGCCAGAAAGTTTTGCATGTATCTGTCTCTCTCTGTCTTTCTTTCTGTTCTCTTTTTCGCTCCCTCACCATCTTCCCCGCCACATCTCTGTCCTCTCTCTCCATCACTCTCTCTCTCTCTCTCTCTCTCTCTCACCACCACTCTTCCTCTCTCTCCGTCTCCCTCTCACCACCACTCTTCCTCTCTCTCGTCTCTCCCCCTGTCACCTTGCCTCTCTCTCTCTCGCTTAGTTAAGCGAGCCTCATCAAAACAGCGAGCCTCATCATTAAGGAGGTCCAGAGACCAGTTCTCAGAGCTCTACCTGCCCCCAGGGGGAGGATGACAGTTTGTCACAGCCCTCCATGTTACCTTCCACACAGAATATGGAAATCAAAGAGGTCACCCAGAAATTTGAATAGAATAAGATTAAATTATTTCATACCTTTTTTTCTCTCTTTCTTTCTTATATTCCCACAATAATTATTCTCAGAAAAAAGGGACGGATGGAAAAAATAGAGAAAGAAAAAGTGAGGGAAGAAAAAAATCCTCTTCACACCCTTTTGAACTGAAAATGATTCATCATGGAGTGGAGGGGCCTTCAGCTGAGGCTTTGAGGATGGTTTGGGGAAACAGTGCAGAAATTGAGTAATTGAGGTGAAACTGAGATATAGAGAAGCCCTCTCTCCACTTTACAAAACATGTAAGGGTCCTGAAACAACAGCACGCACAAACTAAAGGTCGACCAAGCACAAAAATGGAAGGCAAAAAACATATTGACTATTCTAACACAGGACTCTTGAGAATCTAAACTTCTCAGAAAAATACATTCCTTGAAGTGGTTGTGTTGAAAACGAAGCTTCGAGATTTTAGAGACCGGCGAAGAGTGTTCGCACAGTTCCTCATTGATCCTGTACTCATGCAAGATGAGAAGGGTAAGACACTTCACAGCGTATTTGAATATCACTTATTTTGTGGTCTTTGAGGTTCATATCGAGTCAGAGCAGTTCAGATCCTTTCTCAAACTCTGTAGTAACCTTGTTCTGTCAGCTAGCGCAATGTACGTCAAGACTAACTCCACATGTGAAGAGTACAGCAAAGTCATAGCCAGTACACTGATCTGCTGCTATTCATGCTAGACAAAGGGTCTTCTTGTCATCCGTATACAGTACCAGTAAGAGTTAGGAATGGCGCTCCTCTCGTAACTTCGGAACCCAGAGTCTCAAAACCACTTTACTATTGTAGAACACTCCTTACTGCGATTACTCAAAGGATTGGTGTTAAATATGACAGACTAGAGAGGTGTTATTGTCACGATCGTCGTATGGAATTATCCAAGGCGCAGCGTGGTGAACGTACATTCTCTTTAAATTAATGAAATCTGAAGTTATAAAAAAACAGTGCTGACAGGCAACTAAACATAGACAAGATCCCACACCAGAAACTAGGGAAAAATTATCCCCAATTAGAGACAACGATAAACAGCTGTCTCTGGTTGGGAACCATATCAGGCCAACATAGAAATACACAACATAGAATGTCCACCCCAAATACCACCCTGAGCTAACCAGATAGAGAAATAAAACTTCTCTCTAAGGTCAGGGCTTGACAGTTATATATAACTGACTAGAGAGGTGTTATATAGTACTGACTAGAGAGGTGTAATATAGTACTGACTAGAGAGGTGTAATATAGTACTGACTAGAGAGGTGTAATATATAACTGACTAGAGAGGTGTAATATAGTACTGACTAGAGAGGTGTAATATAGTACTGACTAGAGAGGTGTAATATAGTACTGACTAGAGAGGTGTAATATAGTACTGACTAGAGAGGTGTAATATAGTACTGACTAGAGAGGTGTAAGATAGTACTGACTAGAGAGGTGTTATATAGTACTGACTAGAGAGGTGTAATATAGTACTGACTAGAGAGGTGTAATATAGTACTGACTAGAGAGGTGTAATATATAACTGACTAGAGAGGTGTAATATAGTACTGACTAGAGAGGTGTAATATAGTACTGACTAGAGAGGTGTAATATAGTACTGACTAGAGAGGTGTAATATAGTACTGACTAGAGAGGTGTAATATAGTACTGACTAGAGAGGTGTAAGATAGTACTGACTAGAGAGGTGTTATATAGTACTGACTAGAGAGGTGTAATATAGTACTGACTAGAGAGGTGTAATATAGTACTGACTAGAGAGGTGTAATATAGTACTGACTAGAGTGCTGTAATATAGTACTGACCAGAGAGGTGTAATATAGTACTGACTAGAGAGGTGTTATATAGTACTGACTAGAGAGGTGTAATATAACACTGACTAAAGAGGTGTTATATAGTACTGACGAGAGAGGTGTAATATAGTACTGACGAGAGAGGTGTAATATAGTACTGACTAGAGAGGTGTAATATAGTACTGACTAGAGTGCTGTAATATAATACTGACCAGAGAGGTGTAATATAGTACTGACTAGAGAGGTGTTATATAGTACTGACTAGAGAGGTGTAATATAGTACTGACTAGAGAGGTGTTATATAGTACTGACTAGAGAGGTGTAATATAGTACTGACTAGAGAGGTGTAATATAGTATTGACTAGAGAGGTGATATATAGTACTGACGAGAGAGGTGTAATATATAACTGACTAGAGAGGTGTTATATAGTACTGACTAGAGAGGTGTAATATAGTACTGACTAGAGAGGTGTAATATATAACTGACTAGAGAGGTGTTATATAGTACTGACTAGAGAGGTGTAATATAGTACTGACTAGAGAGGTGTAATATAGTACTGACTAGAGAGGTGTTATATAGTACTGACTAGAGAGGTGTAATATAGTACTGACTAGAGAGGTGTAATATAGTACTGACTAGAGAGGTGTAATATAGTACTGACTAGAGTGCTGTAATATAGTACTGACGAGAGAGGTGTAATATATAACTGACTAGAGAGGTGTTGTATAGTACTGACTAGAGAGGTGTAATATAGTACTGACTAGAGAGGTGTAATATATAACTGACTAGAGAGGTGTTATATAGTACTGACTAGAGAGGTGTAATATAGTACTGACTAGAGAGGTGTAATATAGTACTGACTAGAGAGGTGTTATATAGTACTGACTAGAGAGGTGTAATATAGTACTGACTAGAGAGGTGTAATATAGTACTGACTAGAGAGGTGTAATATAGTACTGACTAGAGTGCTGTAATATAGTACTGACCAGAGAGGTGTAATATAGTACTGACTAGAGAGGTGTTATATAGTACTGACTAGAGAGGTGTAATATAACACTGACTAAAGAGGTGTTATATAGTACTGACGAGAGAGGTGTAATATAGTACTGACGAGAGAGGTGTAATATAGTACTGACGAGAGAGGTGTAATATAGTACTGACTAGAGAGGTGTAATATAGTACTGACTAGAGTGCTGTAATATAATACTGACCAGAGAGGTGTACTATAGTACTGACTAGAGAGGTGTTATATAGTACTGACTAGAGAGGTGTAATATAGTACTGACTAGAGAGGTGTTATATAGTACTGACTAGAGAGGTGTTATATAGTACTGACTAGAGAGGTGTTATATAGTACTGACTAGAGAGGTGTTATATAGTACTGACTAGAGAGGTGTAATACAGTACTGACTAGAGAGGTGTAATATAGTACTGACTAGAGAGGTGTAATATAGTACTGACTAGAGAGGTGTAATATAGTACTGACTAGAGAGGTGTAAGATAGTACTGACTAGAGAGGTGTTATATAGTACTGACTAGAGAGGTGTTATATAGTACTGACTAGAGAGGTGTAATATAGTACTGACTAGAGAGGTGTAATATAGTACTGACTAGAGAGGTGTAATATAGTACTGACTAGAGAGGTGTTATAGAGTACTGACTAGAGAGGTGTTATATAGTACTGACTAGAGAGGTGTTATATAGTACTGACTGGAGAGGTGTAATATAGTACTGACTAGAGAGGTGTTATATAGTACTGACTAGAGAGGTGTAATATAGTACTGACTAGAGAGGTGTTATATAGTACTGACTAGAGAGGTGTAATATAGTACTGACTAGAGAGGTGTAATATAGTACTGACTAGAGAGGTGTAATATATAACTGACTAGAGAGGTGTAATATAGTACTGACTAGAGAGGTGTTATATAGTACTGACTAGAGAGGTGTTATATAGTACTGACTAGAGAGGTGTAATATAGTACTGACTATAGAGGTGTTAAATATAACTGACTAGAGAGGTGTAAAATAGTACTGACTAGAGAGGTATAATATAGTACTGACTAGAGAGGTGTAATATAGTACTGACTAGAGAGGTGTAATCTATAACTGACTAGAGAGGTGTAATATAGTACTGACTAGAGAGTTGTTATATAGTACTGACTAGAGAGGTGTAATATAGTACTGACTAGAGAGGTGTAATATAGTACTGACTAGAGAGGTGTAATATATAACTGACTAGAGAGGTGTAATATAGTACTGACTAGAGAGGTGTAATATAGTACTGACTAGAGAGGTGTAATATAGTACTGACTAGAGAGGTGTAAGATAGTACTGACTAGAGAGGTGTAATATAGTACTGACTAGAGAGGTGTAAGATAGTACTGACTAGAGAGGTGTTATATAGTACTGACTAGAGAGGTGTAATATAGTACTGACTAGAGAGGTGTAATATAGTACTGACTAGAGAGGTGTAATATATAACTGACTAGAGAGGTGTAATATAGTACTGACTAGAGAGGTGTAATATAGTACTGACTAGAGAGGTGTAATATAGTACTGACTAGAGAGGTGTAATATAGTACTGACTAGAGAGGTGTAATATAGTACTGACTAGAGAGGTGTAAGATAGTACTGACTAGAGAGGTGTTATATAGTACTGACTAGAGAGGTGTAATATAGTACTGACTAGAGAGGTGTAATATAGTACTGACTAGAGAGGTGTAATATAGTACTGACTAGAGTGCTGTAATATAGTACTGACCAGAGAGGTGTAATATAGTACTGACTAGAGAGGTGTTATATAGTACTGACTAGAGAGGTGTAATATAACACTGACTAAAGAGGTGTTATATAGTACTGACGAGAGAGGTGTAATATAGTACTGACGAGAGAGGTGTAATATAGTACTGACTAGAGAGGTGTAATATAGTACTGACTAGAGTGCTGTAATATAATACTGACCAGAGAGGTGTAATATAGTACTGACTAGAGAGGTGTTATATAGTACTGACTAGAGAGGTGTAATATAGTACTGACTAGAGAGGTGTTATATAGTACTGACTAGAGAGGTGTAATATAGTACTGACTAGAGAGGTGTAATATAGTATTGACTAGAGAGGTGATATATAGTACTGACGAGAGAGGTGTAATATATAACTGACTAGAGAGGTGTTATATAGTACTGACTAGAGAGGTGTAATATAGTACTGACTAGAGAGGTGTAATATATAACTGACTAGAGAGGTGTTATATAGTACTGACTAGAGAGGTGTAATATAGTACTGACTAGAGAGGTGTAATATAGTACTGACTAGAGAGGTGTTATATAGTACTGACTAGAGAGGTGTAATATAGTACTGACTAGAGAGGTGTAATATAGTACTGACTAGAGAGGTGTAATATAGTACTGACTAGAGTGCTGTAATATAGTACTGACGAGAGAGGTGTAATATATAACTGACTAGAGAGGTGTTGTATAGTACTGACTAGAGAGGTGTAATATAGTACTGACTAGAGAGGTGTAATATATAACTGACTAGAGAGGTGTTATATAGTACTGACTAGAGAGGTGTAATATAGTACTGACTAGAGAGGTGTAATATAGTACTGACTAGAGAGGTGTTATATAGTACTGACTAGAGAGGTGTAATATAGTACTGACTAGAGAGGTGTAATATAGTACTGACTAGAGAGGTGTAATATAGTACTGACTAGAGTGCTGTAATATAGTACTGACCAGAGAGGTGTAATATAGTACTGACTAGAGAGGTGTTATATAGTACTGACTAGAGAGGTGTAATATAACACTGACTAAAGAGGTGTTATATAGTACTGACGAGAGAGGTGTAATATAGTACTGACGAGAGAGGTGTAATATAGTACTGACGAGAGAGGTGTAATATAGTACTGACTAGAGAGGTGTAATATAGTACTGACTAGAGTGCTGTAATATAATACTGACCAGAGAGGTGTACTATAGTACTGACTAGAGAGGTGTTATATAGTACTGACTAGAGAGGTGTAATATAGTACTGACTAGAGAGGTGTTATATAGTACTGACTAGAGAGGTGTTATATAGTACTGACTAGAGAGGTGTTATATAGTACTGACTAGAGAGGTGTTATATAGTACTGACTAGAGAGGTGTAATACAGTACTGACTAGAGAGGTGTAATATAGTACTGACTAGAGAGGTGTAATATAGTACTGACTAGAGAGGTGTAATATAGTACTGACTAGAGAGGTGTAAGATAGTACTGACTAGAGAGGTGTTATATAGTACTGACTAGAGAGGTGTTATATAGTACTGACTAGAGAGGTGTAATATAGTACTGACTAGAGAGGTGTAATATAGTACTGACTAGAGAGGTGTAATATAGTACTGACTAGAGAGGTGTTATAGAGTACTGACTAGAGAGGTGTTATATAGTACTGACTAGAGAGGTGTTATATAGTACTGACTGGAGAGGTGTAATATAGTACTGACTAGAGAGGTGTTATATAGTACTGACTAGAGAGGTGTAATATAGTACTGACTAGAGAGGTGTTATATAGTACTGACTAGAGAGGTGTAATATAGTACTGACTAGAGAGGTGTAATATAGTACTGACTAGAGAGGTGTAATATATAACTGACTAGAGAGGTGTAATATAGTACTGACTAGAGAGGTGTTATATAGTACTGACTAGAGAGGTGTTATATAGTACTGACTAGAGAGGTGTAATATAGTACTGACTATAGAGGTGTTAAATATAACTGACTAGAGAGGTGTAAAATAGTACTGACTAGAGAGGTATAATATAGTACTGACTAGAGAGGTGTAATATAGTACTGACTAGAGAGGTGTAATCTATAACTGACTAGAGAGGTGTAATATAGTACTGACTAGAGAGTTGTTATATAGTACTGACTAGAGAGTTGTTATATAGTACTGACTAGAGAGGTGTTACATAGTACTGACTAGAGAGGTGTAATACAGTACTGACTAGAGAGGTGTTATATAGTACTGACTAGAGGTGTAATATAGTACTGACTAGAGAGGTGTTATATAGTACTGACTAGAGAGGTGTAATATAGTACTGACTAGAGAGGTGTAATATGGTACTGACTAGAGAGGTGTAATATAGTACTGACTAGAGAGGTGTAATATAGTACTGACTAGAGAGGTGTAATACAGTACTGACTAGAGAGGTGTTATATAGTACTGACTAGAGAGGTGTAATACAGTACTGACTAGAGAGGTGTAATATAGTACTGACTAGAGAGGTGTAATATAGTACTGACTAGAGAGGTGTAATATAGTACTGACTAGAGAGGTGTTATACAGTACTGACTAGAGAGGTGTTATATAGTACTGACTAGAGAGGTGTAATATAGTACCGACTAGAGAGGTGTAATATAGTACTGACTAGAGAGGTGTAATATAGTACTGACTAGAGAGGTGTAATATATAACTGACTAGAGAGGTGTTATATAGTACTGACTAGAGAGGTGTAATATAGTACTAACTAGAGAGGTGTTATATAGTACTGACTAGAGAGGTGTAATATAGTACTGACTAGAGAGGTGTAATATAGTACTGACTAGAGAGGTGTAATATAGTACTGACTAGAGAGGTGTAATATATAACTGACTAGAGAGGTGTAATATAGTACTGACTAGAGAGGTGTAATATATAACTGACTAGAGAGGTGTAATATAGTACTGACTATAGAGGTGTTAAATATAACTGACTAGAGAGGTGTAATATATAACTGACTAGAGAGGTGTAATACAGTACTGACTAGAGAGGTGTAATATAGTACTGACTAGAGAGGTGTAATATATAACTGACTAGAGAGGTGTAATATAGTACTGACTAGAGGTGTAATATAGTACTGACTAGAGAGGTGTA
The DNA here is from genome assembly GCF_057628025.1 of Oncorhynchus mykiss. Taxonomy (NCBI): domain Eukaryota; kingdom Metazoa; phylum Chordata; class Actinopteri; order Salmoniformes; family Salmonidae; genus Oncorhynchus; species Oncorhynchus mykiss. Next base: position 9,855,188 of record NC_143036.1, on the reverse strand, counting down.
ATATATAACTGACTAGAGAGGTGTAATATAGTACTGACTAGAGAGGTGTAATATAGTACTGACTAGAGAGGTGTAATATAGTACTGACTAGAGAGGTGTAATATAGTACTGACTAGAGAGGTGTAATATAGTACTGACTAGAGAGGTGTAATATAGTACTGACTAGAGAGGTGTAATATAGTACTGACTAGAGAGTTGTTATATAGTACTGACTAGAGAGGTGTTATATAGTACTGACTAGAGAGGTGTAATATAGTACTGACTAGAGAGGTGTAATATAGTACTGACTAGAGAGGTGTAATATATAACTGACTAGAGAGGTGATATATAGTACTGACTAGAGAGGTGTAATATATAACTGACTAGAGAGGTGTAATATAGTACTGACTAGAGAGCTGTAAAATAGTACTGACTAGAGAGGTATAATATAGTACTGACTAGAGAGGTGTAATATAGTACTGACTAGAGAGGTGCAATATATAACTGACTAGAGAGGTGTACTATAGTACTGACTAGAGAGGTGTAATATAGTACTGACTAGAGAGGTGTAATATAGTACTGACTAGAGAGGTGTAATATAGTATTGACTAGAGAGGTGTAATATATAACTGACTAGAGAGGTGTAATATAGTACTGACTAGAGAGGTGTAATATAGTACTGACTAGAGAGGTGTAATATAGTACTGACTAGAGTGCTGTAATATATAACTGACTAGAGAGGTGTTATATAGTACTGACTAGAGGTGTTATATAGTACTGACTAGAGAGGTGTAATATAGTACTGACTAGAGAGGTGTTATATATAACTGACTAGAGAGGTGTAATATAGTACTGCCTAGAGAGGTGTAATATAGTACTGACTAGAGAGGTGTAAGATAGTACTGACTAGAGAGGTGTTATACTGTCTTCATGTGTGTTATACTGTCTTCAGGCAGGCAGACAGGCAGACAGACAGACAGACAGACGGACAGACAGACAGACAGACAGACAGACAGACAGACGGTCATTAAGCCCCATCCCCATGCAACACAGCACACTACAAAGACTGTGGGCATATGGCTACAGCATTGGCACATCCTGCAACACTGTTTTCTGATTTGACACATTATGCAGTGAAACTGTGGGGATAAATAACCCCCTACAGTGCAATCCATTTTGGCTCCTGAACAGAAATGTGCAATCCGGGCGGTGCACTGCCTGACTAATACACACCGGAGTCTTTGTCAATGCTAATTGGCCAGCCTACCCACCAGTGATGTGGAACACTACGTTCTGCACACGTCGAGCATTGCTTGTTTCCAGGTAAATCTCGAAACTAACTGCTGTAGCTGGGGAGGTGAAGTACTGTAGCGTCGATGGCGTGTGGCTAGAAGAGAGAAAGAGAGAGAGAGAGAGAGAGAGAGAGAGAGAGAGAGAGAGAGAGAGAGAGAGAGAGAGAGAGAGAGAGAGAGAGAGAGAGAGAGAGAGAGAGAGAGAGAGCTGGGGAGCACTAGAACAGTCTGCAGAAGCCCACCTCACCCTACTGCAATCTGTAGTCAACTGTCGACTGCTTGCTGATGATCTGGTGCTTTTGTCACCAACCAAGGAGGGCCTACAGCAGCACCTCAATATTCTGCACAGATTCTGTCGGACCTGGGCCCTGACAGTAAATCTCAGTAACACCAAAATAATGACTCAAATACAAATTCTGTCTTGACGCCGTTACCCTAGAGCTAAAACCTATACATACCTCGGCCTAAACATCAGCAACACAGGTAACTCCCACAAAGCTGTGAACGATCTGAGAGACCAGGCATGAAGGGCCTTCTACGACATCAAAAGGAACATAACATTTGACATACCAATTAGGATCTGGATAAAAATACTTGAATCAGTCATAGAGCCCATTGCCCTTTATGGTTGTGAGGTCTGGGGTCCGCTCACCAACCAAGACTTCACAAAATGGGACAAACACCAAATTGAGACTGCATGCAGAAATCTGCTAAAAATATCCCCTGTGTACAACGTAGAACATGTACAACGTAGAATGCATGCAGAGCAGAAATAGGCCGATACCCACTAATTATCAAAATCCAGAAAAGATACGTTAAATTCTACAACCACCTAAAATGAAGTGATTCCCAAACTTCAATAACAAAGCCATCACCTACAGAGAGATTATCCTGGAGAAGAGTCCCCGAAGCAAGCTGGTCCTGGGGCTCTGTTCACAAACACTAACACACCCCAAAGAGTCCCTTGATAGCAACACAATTAGACCCAAACAAATCATGACAAAACAAAAATATAATTACTTGACACATTGGAAATAATTAAGCAAACGAGCATGATATTTGGCCCTAAACAGAGAATAAACCGTGGCAGAATACCTGACCACAGTGACTGACCCAAAATTAAGGAAAGCTTTGACCATCTACAGACTCAGTGAGCATAGCTTTAATATTGAGAGAGGCCGCCATAGGCAGACATTGCTCTCAAGAGAAGACAGGCTATGTGCTCACTGCCCACAACATGAGGTGGAAAATGAGCTGCACTTCCTAACCAGACAAATATATGACCATATTAGAGACACATATTTCCCTCAGATTACACAGAGCCACAAAGAATTTGAAAACAAATCCAACTCCCATATTTATTGGGTGAAATACCACAGCGTGACATCACATCAGCAAAGTGTGTGACTTGTTGCCACAAGAAAAGGGCAACCAGTGAAGAACAAATACCATTGTAAATACAACCCATATTTATATTTATTTTCCCTTTTGTACTTTAAAACCTGTCGCCAACAGCCAATGAAATTGCAGGTCGCCAATACAAATCAACAGACATCTCATAAATCAAATTTCTCAAACATACAAGTATTAGGCACCATTTTAAAGATGAAATTCTCGTTATTCCAGCCACAGTGTCTGATTTCATAAACTTCTCCTTAACCAGTTAGAGCTCTAGGGGCGCTATTTCATTTTTGGATAAAAAACGTTCCCGTTTTAAGCGCGATATTTTGCGCGACTATGCATATTCTTGACAGTTTTGGAAAGAAAACACTCTGAAGTTTCAGAATCTGCAAAGATTTTGTCTGTAAGTGCCCCAGAACTCATTCTACAGGCGAAACCAAGATGATGCATCACCCAGGAATTAGCAGAATTTCTGAAGCTCTGTTTTCCATTCTCTCCTTATATGGCTGTGATTGCGCAACGAATGAGCCTACACTTTCTGTCGTTCGCCCAAGGTCTTAGCAGCATTGTGACGTATTTGTAGGCATATCATTGGAAGATTGACCATAAGAGACTACATTTTCCAAGTGTCCGCCTGGTGTCCTGCGTCGAATTCGGTGCGCAATTGCCAGCTGCTTCTACTTTACCATTTGATTCAGGGGAGAAAGCATGTGTCCAAGAACGATGTATCAATGAAGAGATATGTGAAAAACACCTTGATGATTGATTCTAAACAACGTTTGCCATGTTTTCAGTCGATATTATGGAGTTAATTTGGAAAAAAGTTTGCGTTTTGAGGACTGAATTTATGGATTTTTTTTGGTAGCCAAATGTGATGTATAAAACGGAGCTATTTCTAATACACAAGGAATCTTTTCGGAAAAACTGAGCATCTGCTATCTAACTGAGAGTATCCTCATTGAAAACATCAGAAGTTCTTCAAAGGTAAATGATTTTATTTGAAGGCTTTTATGTTTTTGTTAATGTTGCGTGCTGGATGCTAACGCTAATGCTAACGCTAAATGCTAACGCGAAATGCTAACTCTAGCTAGCTACTTTTACACAAATTATTGTTTTCCTATGGTTGAGAAGCATATTTTGAAAATCTGAGATGACAGTGTTGTTTACAAAAGGCTAAGCTTGAGCGATGGCATATTTATTTCATTTCATTTGCGATTTTCATAAATAGTTAACGTTGTGTTATGCTAATGAGCTTGCTGATAGATTTACACAATCCTGGATACAGGGGTTTTTTCATAGCTAAACGTGACGCAGAAAACGGAGCGATTTGTCCTAAACAAATAATCTTTCAGGAAAAACTGAACATTTGCTATCTGAGAGTCTCCTCATTGAAAACATCTGAAGTTCTTCAAAGGTAAATTATTTTTTTGAATGCTTTTCTGTTTTTTTGTGTAAATGTTGCCAGCTGAATGCTAATGCTAAATGCTACGTTAGCCATCAATACTGTTACACAAATGCTTGTTTTGCAATGGTTGAGAAGCATATTTTGAAAATCTGAGATGACAGTGTTGTTAACAAAAGGCTAAGCTTGAGAGCTAGCATATTTATTTCATTTCATTTGCGATTTTCATGAATAGTTAACGTTGCGTTATGGTAATGAGCTTGAGTCTGTATTCACGAACCCGGATCCGGGATGGGGAGATCAGAAAGGTTAATGCAACCTCTGTGTCAGATTTCATAAACTTCTCCTTAATGCAACCGCTGTGTCAGATTTAAAAAAAACTGTATGGAAAAAGCATAATCTGAGTACGGCGCTCAGAGCCCAAAGCAGCAAAAATAAATATCCGCCATGTTGCGCAGTCAACATTAGTCAGAAATAGCATTATAAATATTCACTTACCTTTGATGATCTTCATCAGGATGCACTCCCAGTAATCCCAGTTTGACAATAAATGTTTGATTTGATCCATAAAGTCCATTTAGTTAATTATGTCCAAATAGCTTCTTTTGTTAGGGAGTTTGTTAAACAAATCCAAACGCGCGTTCAGGTCCACGAAAAGTTCAAAAAGTCATATTACAGGTCGTAGAAACTTGTCAAACTAAGTACAGAATCAATCTTTAGGATGTTTTTATCATAAATGTTCAATAATGTTCCAACCGGAGAATTCCATTGTCTGTAAAAAAGCAATGGAACGAGAGCTACCTCTCATGTGAAATGTGTGTGACTGAGAACGAGGCTGCTGCCAGACACCTTAGTCAAACAGCCCCTGTAGAAGCCTGAAACAACGTTCTAAAGACTGTTGACATGTAGTGGAAGCCTTAGGAAGTGACCCATATCCGACGGTGTATTCGATAGGGGCTGAGTTCAAAAACGACAAACCGTCAGATTTCCCACTTCCTGTTTGAATTTTCTCTCAGGTTTTTGCCTGCCATAGGAGTTCTGTTATACTCACAGACATCATTCAAACAGTTTTAGAGTGTTTTCTATCCATTACTATTTATAATATGCATATATTAGCATCTGGGACTGAGTAGGAGGCAGTTTACTCTGGGCACGCTATTCATCCAAAAGTGAAAATGCTGCCCCCTATCCCAAAGAAGTTAATTTATCCATCGTTACAACACTGTGTATATACATAATATTACATTTGAAGTGTCTTTATTCTAGAGAAAATGTGTAAGTGTAATGTTTACTGTTTTTTTTTTGTATTGTTAATTTAAATATTGTTTATTATCTATTTCACATGCTTTGGCAATGTAAACATATGTTTCCCATGTCAATAAATCCCCTTTACTTGAATTGAAATTGGGTAGAGTGTCACGTTTGTTAGAATAAATGTCGGACCAAGGCACAGCGGATGTTGAGTTCCACATTAATTATTAGAAAGTGAAACATAGTAAAGACAAAAACAAATAAACAACTAACAACGAAATGTGAGATGAGATGCTACGTGCAATAACTCAAAACAATATCCCATAAACACAGGTGGGAAAAACAGCTACTTAAATATGATCCCCAATTAGAGACAACGACAGCCAGCTGCCTCTAATTGGGAATCATACCAAAACACCAACGTAGAAAAACAAACCTAGAACACCACATAGAAATAATAAACTAGACTAACCCCCCAGTCACGCCCTGACCTACTCTACCATAGAAAATAAGGACTCTCTATGGTCAGGACATGTGAGAGAGAGAGAGAGAAAGAGAGAGAGAGGATGAGAGAGAGAGAAAGAGAGAGAGAGAGAGGATGAGAGAGAGAGAGAGAGAGAGAGAGAGAGAGAGAGAGAGAGAGAGAGAGAGAGAGAGAGAGGATGAGACAGAGAGAGAGAGAGAGAGCGAGAGAGACAGAGAGAGAGAGAGACAGAGAGAGACAATGAGAGAGAGAGAGAGAGAGAGAGAGAGAGAGAGAGAGACTACCTCACAGTTGTTATGGTTCTGTGCTTCACTGAATGTGGGTAAGCTGCCTCTTTCAGGGTGACACAACTCATAACTAAACAGCGAGACTGAATAGCTGTCGTCTTTTACTGTTGGTTATGTGAATGCTCCATGGTGTGTTTGAATACTCACTTTAACAGTTTTTTTTAGAGAGATTGTATTCTGTGTCGTTTGTCCTCTTTCTCTCTCTCCTTATTAAAATGAACTTAAATTCCCTTTGTTATCTCAAGTGCTAATTAAAGATTTCAGTGTCTTCTGATGTCTATAGCTTTACATAATTACAACCCAAGAGGTTTTCAAACTTCTCAGATTGCTTTATTCAGCATTAGAGGAGCAATTTGTTTAATTTCTCAAGAGTTTAACGTTGCTGACTGTGATGGAAGGGAGGCACCTGGTTGGACGCAAACTCATTTTCTTTCGGCCTTTCTGTCACAGGGTGGAAATGTGACAGTTTCTTTTGGATCTGGGTTGAGCAAAGTGAAGTAGCCTAGAGATCAGTGGTGGAAAAAGTACTCAATTGTCATACTTGAGTAAAAGTAAAGATACCTTAATAGAAAATGACTCAAGTAAAAGTGAAAGTCACCCAGTAAAATAGTACTTGCGCAAAAGTCTAAAAGTATTTGGTTTTAAATATACTTACGTAAGTATCAAAAGTAATTGGAATTGCTCAATTGTATTTAAGTATCAAAAGTAAAAGAAACATTATAAATCATTTCATATTCCTTATATTAAACAAACCAGAAGGCACAATTTGTTGTTGTTGACAGATAGCCAGGGGCACACTCCTAAACTCAGACATAATTGACAAACAAAGCATTATGTGTTTAGTGAGTCAGATCAGATCAGAGGCAGTAGGGATGACCAGGGATGTTCTCTGTTTAGTGAGTCCACCAGATCAGAGGCAGTAGGGATGACCAGGGATGTTCTCTGTTTAGTGAGTCCACCAGATCAGAGGCAGTAGGGATGACCAGGGATGTTCTCTGTTTAGTGAGTCAGATCAGATCAGAGGCAGTAGGGATGACCAGGGATGTTCTCTGTTTAGTGAGTCCATCAGATCAGAGGCAGTAGGGATGACCAGGGATGTTCTCTGTTTAGTGAGTCCTCCAGATCAGAGGAAGTAGGGATGACCAGGGATGTTCTCTGTTTTAGTGAGTCCACCAGATCAGAGGCAGTAGGGATGACCAGGGATGTTCTCTGTTTAGTGAGTCCTCCAGATCAGAGGCAGTAGGGATGACCAGGGATGTTCTCTGTTTAGTGAGTCCTCCAGATCAGAGGAAGTAGGGATGACCAGGGATGTTCTCTGTTTAGTGAGTCCACCAGATCAGAGGCAGTAGGGATGACCAGGGATGTTCTCTGTTTAGTGAGTCCTCCAGATCAGAGGCAGTAGGGATGACCAGGGATGTTCTCTGTTTTAGTGAGTCCACCAGATCAGAGGCAGTAGGGATGACCAGGGATGTTCTCTGTTTAGTGAGTCCTCCAGATCAGAGGCAGTAGGGATGACCAGGGATGTTCTCTGTTTAGTGGGTCTGAGAGATCAGAGGCAGTAGGGATGACCAGGGATGTTCTGTGTTTAGTGAGTCCTCCAGATCAGAGGCAGTAGGGATGACCAGGGATGTTCTCTGTTTAGTGAGTCCTCCAGATCAGAGGCAGTAGGGATGACCAGGGATGTTCTCTGTTTAGTGAGTCCTCCAGATCAGAGGCAGTAGGGATGACCAGGGATGGTCTCTGTTTAGTGAGTCCATCAGATCAGAGGCAGTAGGGATGACCAGGGATGTTCTCTGTTTAGTGGGTCTGAGAGATCAGAGGCAGTAGGGATGACCAGGGATGTTCTTTGTTTAGTGAGTCCATCAGATCAGAGGCAGTAGGGATGACCAGGGATGTTCTCTGTTTAGTGAGTCCGTCAGATCAGAGGCAGGAGGGATGACCAGGGATGTTCTCTGTTTAGTGAGTCTGCCAGATCAGAGGCAGTAGGGATGACCAGGGATGTTCTCTGTTTAGTGAGTCCGCCAGATCAGAGGCAGTAGGGATGACCAGGGATGTTCTCTGTTTAGTGAGTCCACCAGATCAGAGGCAGTAGGGATGACCAGGGATATTCTCTGTTTAGTGAGTCCTCCAGATCAGAGGCAGCAGGGATGACCAGGGATGTTCTCTGTTTAGTGAGTCCTCCAGATCAGAGGCAGTAGGGATGACCAGGGATGTTCTCTGTTTAGTGAGTCCATCAGATCAGAGGCAGTAGGGATGACCAGGGAAGTTCTCTGTTTAGTGAGTCCTCCAGATCAGAGGCAGTAGGGAGGACCAGGGATGTTCTCTGTTTAGTGAGTCTGCCAGATCAGAGGCAGCAGGGATGACCAGGGATGTTCTCTGTTTAGTGAGTCCATCAGATCAGAGGCAGTAGGGATGACCAGGGATGTTATCTGTTTAGTGAGTCTGCCAGATCAGAGGCAGTAGGGATGACCAGGGATGTTCTGTGTTTAGTGAGTCCTCTAGATCAGAGGCAGCAGGGATGACCAGGGATGTTCTCTTGATAAGTGTGAATTCAACCATTTTGCTGTCAAAATGTAATAAGTACTTTTGCGTGTCAGAGAAAATGTATGGAGTAAAAAGTACATTATTTTCTTCAGATATGTACTGATGTAAAAGTAAAAGTTGCCAAAAATATAAATTGTAAAGTAGAGTACAGATACCCCAAAAATATACTTAAGTAGTACTTAGATTTTTACTTAAGTACTTTACACCACTGCTAGAGGTGCATCATAAGGGCCTAGTTTTAATGGGGTGGCAGGTAGCCTAGTGGTTAGAGCATTGGACTAGTAACTGAAAGGTTGCAACATCAATTCCATGAGCTAACAAGGTAAAAATCGGTTGTTCTTCCCCTGAACAAGGAAGTTAACCCACTTTGGAATAAGATTTTCTTCTTAATTAACTGACTTGCCTAGTTAAATAAAGGTTAAAAACAGAACTGGGTAAGGTTTAGAAGTTCACGTTGTCCTATCTCATCGTCCAGGAACATTTACAAACCATGCAATTTAAAATGACGCTAACAACTATCCAAAGTAACAAAAAGGCACAGGAAGTAGTACAGTCCAGGAGGTGGGCTTCCATATTATTTCCTCCATGAAACAGAGGTTTAAAACAAGCAAACAACATACAATTAACCAATGCAATCAGTCACACCTGTGACATATCCTTACATTTTTGGGGACTTGGAAGATATAAATTGTGATTTTGACAGTTATTTCCAGTAAATATGTTTACATCCTGGTCTTTCATGCCTTTAGTAATATCATATTGAATCATTCTTTAATATCATGTATAAGAAACTAATATGTCATGTGTTTAGTCATTTTGAGTCTGCATTATCAGCACGAGTAGCATCGCATAATCTATTTACTGATTCATGAACAATTAGTATCATTGATCTTAAATCACATTGTGGGCATGTCCTTGCAAACAATTTTAACCAAATGGTTACAACAGTTGGCAACATGGGCAAGAGTTACCATTTCAAAACCAATGAGACAAGTTCTGTGCTCACATTCCATCACTCTTGGGGCGGCAGGGTAGCCTAGTGGTTAGAGCGTTGGACTAGTAACCGGAAGGTTGCAAGGTACAAATCTGTCGTTCTACCCCTGAACAGGCAGTTAACCCACTGTTCCTAGGCCGTCATTGAAAATAAGAATTTGTTCTTAACTGACTTGCCTAGTTGAATAAAGGTACAATTTAAAATTAAAAAATTAACTCTTGATGTGCTCAAAATGGTCCCTGTGCTCTGACTAGCCCCTCCTTCCTGTGCTCTGACTAGCCCCACCCCATAGCTCCTCCTTCCTGTGCTCTGACTAGCCCAACATCCCTGTGCTGTGACTAGCCCCTCCTCACTGTGCTCTGACTAGCCCCTCCTTCCTGTGCTCTGACTAGCCCCTCCTTCCTGTGCTCTGACTAGCCCCACATCTCTGTGCTCTGACTAGCCCCTCCTCCCTGTGCTCTGACTAGCCCCTCCTCCATGTGCTCTGGCTAGCCCCACATCTCTGTGCTCTGACTAGCCCCTCCTCCCTGTGCTCTGACTAGCCCCTCCTCCCTGTGCTCTGACTAGCCCCACATCCCTGTGCTCTGACTAGCCCCTCCTTCCTGTGCTCTGACTAGTCCCACATCCCTGTGCTCTGACTAGCCCCACATCCCTGCGCTCTGACTAGCCCCTCCTTCCTTTGCCAAGACTAGCACCACATCCCTGCGCTCTGACTAGCCCATCCTCCCTGTGCTCTGACTTCCCCACCTCCCTGTGCTCTGACTAGTCCCACCTCCCTGTGCTCTGACTAGCCCCTCCTCCGTGTGCTCTGACTAGCCCCACCTCCCTGTGCTCTGACTAGCCCCACCCCATAACCCCTCCTTCCTGTCCTCTGACTATCCCCTCCTTCCTGTGCTCTGATTAGCCCCACATCCCTGTGCTCTGACTAGCCCCTCCTTCCTGTGCTCTGACTAGTCCCACATCCCTGTGCTCTGACTAGCCCCACATCCCTGCGCTCTGACTAGCCCCTCCTTCCTTTGCCAAGACTAGCACCACATCCCTGCGCTCTGACTAGCCCATCCTCCCTGTGCTCTGACTTCCCCACCTCCCTGTGCTCTGACTAGTCCCACCTCCCTGTGCTCTGACTAGCCCCTCCTCCGTGTGCTCTGACTAGCCCCACCTCCCTGTGCTCTGACTAGCCCCACCCCATAACCCCTCCTTCCTGTCCTCTGACTATCCCCTCCTTCCTGTGCTCTGATTAGCCCCACCTCCCTGTGCTCTGACTAGCCCCACCCCATAACCCCTCCTTCCTGTCCTCTGACTATCCCCTCCTTCCTGTGCTCTGACTAGCCCCACCTCCCTGTGCTCTGACTAGCCCCACCCCATAACCCCTCCTTCCTGTCCTCTGACTATCCCCTCCTTCCTGTGCTCTGATTAGCCCCACATCCCTGTGCTCTGACTAGCCCCTGTGTACCACTAACCCTCGTCCCTGACATTGATTGCACTCCCTTCCTCAGTCACTTTAAAGTGTAGTGAGACACTCCTCAGTTGCCAGCTCCATCCAGAGCTGAGGAGAGGAACTTGGCAGATCTATCCCCCAGGCAAGCACTTTATTCCTTGGCCAACATTGCAGACTTGTTCCCCGGGCATTCTCCATGGCAGGAACATATAGGGTGGGGTCATTCCATCTCCTCTCCCCTCATCCGACTCTCCCTTATTCTCTTCTGTTCTCTTCCTCTCCTCTCCTCCGACTCCCCCTCTTCTCATCTCGTCTCTCCTCTCCTCTCATCCGACTCTCCCCTCTTCTCTTCCTCTCCTCTCATCCAACTCTCCACTCTTCTCTTCTCTTCTCTTCCTCTCCTCTCACCCTCCCCTCCTCTCACCCTCCCCTCCCCTCCCCTCCTCTCTTCTCTTCTCTTCTATTCTCTTCTCTTCCTCTCCTCTCATCCAACTCCCCCCTCTTCTCTTCTCTTCTGTTCTATTCTCTTCAATTCTCTTCTCTTCTCTTCTCTTCTCTTCTCTTCTCATCCTCTCCTCTCCTATCATCCAACTCTCCCCTCTTCTCTTCTCATCCTCTCCTCTCCTCTCATCCGACTCTCCCCTCTTCTCGTCTCATCCTCTCCTCTACTCTCATCCGACTCCCCCCTCTTCTCTTCTCTTCTCTTCTGTTCTATTCTCTTCAATTCTCTTCTCTTCTCTTCTCATCCTCTCCTCTCCTCTCATCCGACTCTCCCCTCTTCTCGTCTCATCCTCTCCTCTACTCTCATCCGACTCTCCCCTCTTCTCTTCCTCCCCTCTCATCCGACTCTCCCCTCTTCTCTTCCTCTCCTCTCATCCGACTCTCCCCTCTTCTCTTCCTCTCCTCTCATCCGACTCTCCCCTCTTCTCTTCCTCTCCTCTCACCCGACTCTCCCCTCTTCTCTTCCTCTCATCCGACTCTCCCCTCTTCTCTTCCTCTCCTCTCATCCGACTCTCCCCTCTTCTCTTCCTCTCCTCTCACCCGACTCTCCCCTCTTCTCTTCCTCTCCTCTCATCCGACTCTCCCCTCTTCTCTTCCTCTCATCCGACTCTCCCCTCTTCTCTTCCTCTCCTCTACTCTGATCCGACTCTCCCATCTTCTCTTCCTCTCCTCTCATCCGACTCTCCCCTCTTCTCTTCCTCTCCTCTCCTCTCATCCGACTCTCCCCTCTTCTCTTACTCTCATCCGACTCTCCCCTCTTCTCTTCCTCTCCTCTCCTCTCATCCGACTTTCCCCTCTTCTCTTCCTCTCATCCGACTCTCCCCTCTTCTCTTCCTCTCATCTGACTCTCCCCTCTTCTCTTCCTCTCCTCTCCTCTCATCCGACTCTCCCATCTTCTCTTCCTCTCCTCTCATCCGACTCTCCCCTCTTCTCTTCCTCCCCTCTCATCTGACTCTCCCCTCTTCTCTTCCTCTCCTCTCATCCGACTCTCCCCTCTTCTCTTCCTCTCCTCTCATCCGACTCTCCCCTCTTCTCGTCTCATCCTCTCCTCTACTCTCACCCGACTCTCCCCTCTTCTCCTCCTCTCATCTGACTCTCCCCTCTTCGCTTCCTCTCCTCTCCTCTCATCCGACTCTCCCCTCTTCTCTTCCTCTCCTCTCATCTGACTCTCCCCTCTTCTCTTCCTCTCCTCTCCTCTCACCCGACTCTCCCCTCTTCTCTTCCTCTCCTCTCATCTGACTCTCCCCTCCCCTCTTCTCTTCCTCTCCTCTCCTCTCACCCGACTCTCCCCTCTTCTCTTCATCTCATCCGACTCTCCACTCTTCTCTTCCTCTCCTCTACTCTCATCCGACTCTCCCCTCTTCTCTTCCTCTCCTCTCATGTGACTCTCCCCTCTTCTCTTCCTCACCTCTCCTTATGTGTTTGATTGATTGTGTCAGCGTTTTCCCTCTTCATGCTCATCTTGTCCTTAGTGTTTGAAGTCTAAAATCCAAAATGTATGCTTCCCTGCTTACCCTTATCGGTCTTATTCCGCTTTACATGTGCAGCCAAGAGTTGAGGACAGGGTGTGTGTGTGTGTGTGTGTGTGTGTGTGTGTGTGTGTGTGTGTGTGTGTGTGTGTGTGTGTGTGTGTGTGTGTGTGTGTGTGTGTGTGTGTGTGTGTGTGTGTGTGTGTGTGTGTGTGTGTGTGTGTGTGTGTGTGTGTGTGTGTGTGTGTGTGTGTGTGTGTGTCTCGGATTGCTATTCAATGTGTTCCAGAAGTGAGTGGCCCACTGAGGAAAACAATAAAGCACCAATGACAGATGGTCCTCTTTATTGTGTCCTAAAATTCAAACACTGAGTGTCTTTACTGTTTTTCATCCTCTCTGCTCTCCTCTGCCTGGTTATGGGCCACTAACACCTCTCCACCTGGTCCTACAGTAGTCATTAAACACCTCTCCTCCTGGTCCTACAGTAGTCATTAAGCATCTGTCCATCTGGTCCTACAGTAGTCATTAAACACCTCTCCACCTGGTCCTACAGTAGTCATTAAACACCTCTCCTCCTGGTCCTACAGTAGTCATTAAACACCTCTCCTCCTGGTCCTACAGTAGTCATTAAGCATCTGTCCATCTGGTCCTACAGTAGTCATTAAACACCTCTCCACCTGGTCCTACAGTAGTCATTAAACACCTCTCCTCCTGGTCCTACAGTAGTCATTAAGCACCTCTCCATCTGGTCCTACAGTAGTCATTAAGCATCTGTCCATCTGGTCCTACAGTAGTCATTAAGCACCTCTCCATCTGGTCCTACAGTAGTTATTAAGCACCTCTTCATCTGGACCTACAGTAGTCATTAAGCATCTCTCCATCTGGTCCTACAGTAGTCATTAAGCACCTCCCCATCTGGCCCTACAGTATTCATTAAGCATCTGTCCATCTGGTCCTACAGTAGTCATTAAGCACCTCTTCATCTGGTCCTACAGTAGTCATTAAGCACCTCCCCATCTGGTCCTACAGTAGTCATTAAGCACCTCTCCATCTGGTCCTACAGTAGTCATTAAGCACCTCTCCATCTGGTCCTACAGTAGTCATTAAGCACCTCTCCATCTGGTCCTACAGTAGTCATTAAGCACCTCTCCATCTGGTTCTACAGTAGTCATTAAGCACCTCTTCATCTGGTCCTACAGTAGTCATTAAGCATCTCTCCATCTGGTCCTACAGTAGTCATTAAGCATCTGTCCATCTGGTCCTACAGTAGTCATTAAGCATCTGTCCATCTGGCCCTACAGTAGTCATTAAGCACCTCTCCATCTGGTCCTACAGTAGTCATTAAGCACCTCTCCATCTGATCCTACAGTAGTCATTAAGCACCTCTCCATCTGGTCCTATAGTAGTCATTAAGCATCTGTTCATCTGGTCCTACAGTAGTTATTAAGCATCTGTCCATCTGGCCCTACAGTAGTCATTAAGCACCTCTCCATCTGGTCCTACAGTAGTCATTAAGCATCTGTCCATCTGGCCCTACAGTAGTCATTAAGCACCTCTCCATCTGGTCCTACATTAGTCATTAAGCACCTCGCCATCTGGTCCTACAGTAGTCATTAAGCACCTCTCCATCTGGTCCTACAGTAGTCATTAAGCATCTGTCCATCTGGTCCTACAGTAGTCATTAAGCACCTCTCCATCTGGTCCTACAGTAGTCATTAAGCACCTCTCCATCTGGTCCTACAGTAGTCATTAAGCACCTCTCCATCTGGTCCTACAGTAGTCATTAAGCATCTGTCCATCTGGTCCTACAGTAGTCATTAAGCACCTCTCCATCTGGTCCTACAGTAGTCATTAAGCACCTCTCCTCCTGGTCCTACAGTAGTCATTAAGCATCTGTCCATCTGGCACTACAGTAGTCATTAAGCACCTCTCCATCTGGTCCTACAGTAGTCATTAAACACCTCTCCATCTGGTCCTACAGTAGTCATTAAGCACCTCTCCATCTGGTCCTACAGTAGTCATTAAACACCTCTCCATCTGGTCCTACAGTAGTCATTAAACACCTCTCCATCTGGTCCTACAGTAGTCATTAAACACCTCTCCATCTGGTCCTACAGTAGTCATTAAACACCTCTCCATCTGGTCCTACAGTAGTCATTAAACACCTCTCCATCTGGTCCTACAGTAGTCATTAAGCACCTCTCCATCTGGTCCTACAGTAGTCATTAAACACCTCTCCATCTGGTCCTACAGTAGTCATTAAACACCTCTCCATCTGGTACTACAGTAGTCATTAAACACCTCTCCATCTGGTCCTACAGTAGTCATTAAGCACCTCTCCATCTTGTCCTACAGTAGTCATTAAGCACCTCTTCATCTGGACCTACAGTAGTCATTAAGCACCTCTTCATCTGGTCCTACAGTAGTCATTAAGCACCTCCCCATCTGGTCCTACAGTAGTCATTAAGCACCTCTCCATCTGGTCCTACAGAAGTCATTAAGCACCTCTCCATCTGGTCCTACAGTAGTCATTAAGCACCTCTCCATCTGGTCCTACAGTAGTCATTAAGCACCTCTCCATCTGGTTCTACAGTAGTCATTAAGCACCTCTTCATCTGGTCCTACATTAGTCATTAAGCATCTCTCCATCTGGTCCTACAGTAGTCATTAAGCATCTGTCCATCTGGTCCTACAGTAGTCATTAAGCACCTCTCCATCTGGTCCTACAGTAGTCATTAAGCACCTCTCCATCTGGTCCTACAGTAGTCATTAAGCACCTCTCCATCTGGTCCTACAGTAGTCATTAAGCACCTCTACATCTGGTCCTACAGTAGTCATTAAGCATCTCTCCATCTGGTCCTACAGTAGTTATTAAGCACCTCTCCATCTGGTTCTACAGTAGTCATTAAGCACCTCTTCATCTGGTCCTACATTAGTCATTAAGCATCTCTCCATCTGGTCCTACAGTAGTCATTAAGCATCTGTCCATCTGGTCCTACAGTAGTCATTAAGCACCTCTCCATCTGGTCCTACAGTAGTCATTAAGCACCTCTCCATCTGGTCCTACAGTAGTCATTAAGCACCTCTCCATCTGGTCCTACAGCAGTCATTAAGCACCTCTCCATCTGGTTCTACAGTAGTCATTAAGCACCTCTTCATCTGGTCCTACATTAGTCATTAAGCATCTCTCCATCTGGTCCTACAGTAGTCATTAAGCATCTGTCCATCTGGTCCTACAGTAGTCATTAAGCATCTGTCCATCTGGCCCTACAGTAGTCATTAAGCACCTCTCCATCTGGTCCCACAGTAGTCATTAAGCACCTCTCCATCTGATCCTACAGTAGTCATTAAGCACCTCTCCATCTGGTCCTACAGTAGTCATTAAGCATCTGTCCATCTGGTCCTACAGTAGTCATTAAGCATCTGTCCATCTGGCCCTACAGTAGTCATTAAGCACCTCTCCATCTGGTCCTACAGTAGTCATTAAGCATCTGTCCATCTGGCCCTACAGTAGTCATTAAGCAGCTCTCCATCTGGTCCTACAGTAGTCATTAAGCACCTCTCCATCTGGTCCTACAGTAGTCATTAAGCACCTCTCCATCTGGTCCTACAGTAGTCATTAAGCACCTCTCCATCTGGTCCTACAGTAGTCATTAAGCACCTCTCCATCTGGTCCTACAGTAGTCATTAAACACCTCTCCATCTGGTCCTACAGTAGTCATTAAGCACCTCTACATCTGGTCCTACAGTAGTCATTAAGCATCTGTCCATCTGGTCCTACAGTAGTCATTAAGCACCTCTCCATCTGGTCCTACAGTAGTCATTAAGCACCTCCCCATCTGGTCCTACAGTAGTCATTAAACACCTCTCCATCTGGTCCTACAGTAGTCATTAAGCATCTGTCCATCTGGCCCTACAGTAGTCATTAAGCACCTCTTCATCTGGTCCTACATTAGTCATTAAGCATCTCTCCATCTGGTCCTACAGTAGTCATTAAGCATCTGTCCATCTGGTCCTACAGTAGTCATTAAGCATCTGTCCATCTGGCCCTACAGTAGTCATTAAGCACCTCTCCATCTGGTCCCACAGTAGTCATTAAGCACCTCTCCATCTGATCCTACAGTAGTCATTAAGCACCTCTCCATCTGGTCCTACAGTAGTCATTAAGCATCTGTCCATCTGGTCCTACAGTAGTCATTAAGCATCTGTCCATCTGGCCCTACAGTAGTCATTAAGCACCTCTCCATCTGGTCCTACAGTAGTCATTAAGCATCTGTCCATCTGGCCCTACAGTAGTCATTAAGCAGCTCTCCATCTGGTCCTACTGTAGTCATTAAGCACCTCTCCATCTGGTCCTACAGTAGTCATTAAGCACCTCTCCATCTGGTCCTACAGTAGTCATTAAGCACCTCTCCATCTGGTCCTACAGTAGTCATTAAGCACCTCTCCATCTGGTCCTACAGTAGTCATTAAACACCTCTCCATCTGGTCCTACAGTAGTCATTAAGCACCTCTACATCTGGTCCTACAGTAGTCATTAAGCATCTGTCCATCTGGTCCTACAGTAGTCATTAAGCACCTCTCCATCTGGTCCTACAGTAGTCATTAAGCACCTCCCCATCTGGTCCTACAGTAGTCATTAAACACCTCTCCATCTGGTCCTACAGTAGTCATTAAGCACCTCCCCATCTGGTCCTACAGTATTCATTAAGCATCTGTCCATCTGGTCCTACAGTAGTCATTAAGCACCTCTTCATCTGGTCCTACAGTAGTCATTAAGCACCTCCCCATCTGGTCCTACAGTAGTCATTAAGCACCTCTCCATCTGGTCCTACAGTAGTCATTAAGCACCTCTCCATCTGGTCCTACAGTAGTCATTAAGCACCTCTCCATCTGGTCCTACAGTAGTCATTAAGAACCTCTCCATCTGGTTCTACAGTAGTCATTAAGCACCTCTTCATCTGGTCCTACAGTAGTCATTAAGCATCTCTCCATCTGGTCCTACAGTAGTCATTAAGCATCTGTCCATCTGGTCCTACAGTAGTAATAAAGCATCTGTCCATCTGGCCCTACAGTAGTCATTAAGCACCTCTCCATCTGGTCCTACAGTAGTCATTAAGCACCTCTCCATCTGGTCCTACAGTAGTCATTAAGCATCTGTCCATCTGGTCCTACAGTAGTCATTAAGCATCTGTCCATCTGGCCCTACAGTAGTCATTAAGCACCTCTCCATCTGGTCCTACAGTAGTCATTAAGCATCTGTCCATCTGGCCCTACAGTAGTCATTAAGCACCTCTCCATCTGGTCCTACAGTAGTCATTAAGCACCTCTCCATCTGGTCCTACAGTAGTCATTAAGCACCTCTCCATCTGGTCCTACAGTAGTCATTAAGCACCTCTCCATCTGGTCCTACAGTAGTCATTAAGCACCTCTCCATCTGGTCCTACAGTAGTCATTAAGCACCTCTCCATCTGGTCCTACAGTAGTCATTAAGCACCTCTCCATCTGGTCCTACAGTAGTCATTAAGCACCTCTCCATCTGGTCCTACAGTAGTCATTAAGCATCTGTCCATCTGGTCCTACAGTAGTCATTAAGCACCTCTCCATCTGGTCCTACAGTAGTCATTAAGCACCTCCCCATCTGGTCCTACAGTAGTCATTAAACACCTCTCCATCTGGTCCTACAGTAGTCATTAAGCACCTCTCCATCTGGTCCTACAGTATTCATTAAGTATCTGTCCATCTGGTCCTACAGTAGTCATTAAGCACCTCTTCATCTGGTCCTACAGTAGTCATTAAGCACCTCCCCATCTGGTCCTACAGTAGTCATTAAGCACCTCTCCATCTGGTCCTACAGTAGTCATTAAGCACCTCTCCATCTGGTCCTACAGTAGTCATTAAGCACCTCTCCATCTGGTCCTACAGTAGTCATTAAGAACCTCTCCATCTGGTTATACAGTAGTCATTAAGCACCTCTTTATCTGGTCCTACAGTAGTCATTAAGCATCTCTCCATCTGGTCCTACAGTAGTCATTAAGCATCTGTCCATCTGGTCCTACAGTAGTCATTAAGCATCTGTCCATCTGGCCCTACAGTAGTCATTAAGCACCTCTCCATCTGGTCCTACAGTAGTCATTAAGCAATTCTCCATCTGATCCTACAGTAGTCATTAAGCACCTCTCCATCTGGTCCTACAGTAGTCATTAAGCATCTGTCCATCTGGTCCTACAGTAGTCATTAAGCATCTGTCCATCTGGCCCTACAGTAGTCATTAAGCACCTCTCCATCTGGTCCTACAGTAGTCATTAAGCATCTGTCCATCTGGCCCTACAGTAGTCATTAAGCACCTCTCCATCTGGTCCTACAGTAGTCATTAAGCACCTCTCCATCTGGTCCTACAGTAGTCATTAAGCACCTCTCCATCTGGTCCTACAGTAGTCATTAAGCACCTCTCCATCTGGTCCTACAGTAGTCATTAAGCACCTCTCCATCTGGTCCTACAGTAGTCATTAAGCATCTGTCCATCTGGTCCTACAGTAGTCATTAAGCACCTCTCCATCTGGTCCTACAGTAGTCATTAAGCACCTCCCCATCTGGTCCTACAGTAGTCATTAAGCATCTCTCCATCTGGTCCTACAGTAGTCATTAAGCATCTGTCCATCTGGTCCTACAGTAGTCATTAAGCATCTGTCCATCTGGTCCTACAGTAGTCATTAAGCACCTCTCCATCTGGTCCTACAGTAGTCATTAAGCACCTCTCCATCTGGTCCTACAGTAGTCATTAAGCACCTCTTCATCTGGTCCTACAGTAGTCATTAAGCATCTGTCCATCTGGCCCTACAGTAGTCATTAAGCACCTCTCCATCTGGTCCTACAGTAGTCATTAAGCATCTGTCCATCTGGCCCTACAGTAGTCATTAAGCACCTCTCCATCTGGTCCTACAGTAGTCATTAAGCACCTCTCCATCTGATCCTACAGTAGTCATTAAGCACCTCTCCATCTGGTCCTATAGTAGTCATTAAACACCTCTCCATCTGGTCCTACATTAGTCATTAAGCACCTCTCCATCTGGTTCTACAGTAGTCATTAAGCACCTCTTCATCTGGTCCTACAGTAGTCATTAAGCACCTCTCCATCTGGTCCTA